>NC_026155.1:1070497-1120577 GCF_000512975.1 Sesamum indicum
TGCAGGCACTCCAATCCCAAAGCAGACCAATTATGTTTTAAATATCCTATATGGCCATTTTTACACTTGGTTTTAGCCAAGAAAATCAAGGAGTGGTAGTACGTTTAAATCACTTCCTCAAGCCTGCAATCCTTGCTAGGGCCCCCTAAACCCTCATGGTTACCAGCAGGACTGTTGTGCAATCTCTGCCAATGAATTTGTAATGTAAGTGTGGGGACAAATATGGGGGTTAGTTTTTTTTAATCAATGTAAAGGGTTCATTAAGAAGATAGGAGAGAGAGTCTAAGAGTTGGTGGGGTGGTAGGTAGTGAAGGATTCAGGTTTTGTTTGGTGGTTGGGGGTTTCAAGTGCTTTCTAAAGGAGGAGAGGGTGTTATGGGAGGGTGCTGGAGAGGAGAAGGTAAGCAATATGTTGATGAGCTAGGAATTTTGTAGAGGGTAAGGGGGATTCAAACATGTGCTGGGATTTGTCATTTGAGTAATCTGAACAATGGAGAATGGTGGGGGGTTTCCAATTTGGGGCTGTTGTGTGGGGATTCAATGGTGTGGCATTATGCTAGGGATGACTAATTAACCGTTCATAGTTCGTACCACCTCGTTTATTCCTCGAGGGGAGATAGAGGCTCCATCTTCGGAGATTCAATCTTCGAATTTCATTTAAATTATTGTAGTTCCTCCAATAGTTAAGGTCTTTGCGTGGGAAGCTTGTAAGAATGCTATCCCCATCTCCATGAACTTACAAAGGCGGAATGGTAGTTCTTTTGCGGAATGTCCACTTTGCCACTCAAGTTACGAGGATGTTATTCATGTGCCGATCATTGTCATTTTGCCTGCCAATGTTGGGTATTTTTGCATCTTAGTTGTGGTTTCATGAGCCTTATAAATGGGACGTCGAATTTTAGTTCAAGCAGGTTTGGAAGGCCTTAACAGGTGAGGAATTTGATCTCTTTATATGATTTTTTGGGGTTTGTGGAAAATGTTGATGAAGGATGAACATTAAGATCCCCTAGAGGTTGTTTATAGAGTTTCTCGAATTTTTGTTGATTTTCATAGGCTATCTTTGAAGGGGGAAATTTCAGCAGGTTGCAAGGTGAGTAGGAGTTGGAGTCTTCCAACTGTAGTTGATAGGCGTGCATTATAATTTTTAGTATATTTTACTATTTTTTGCGGCTAAAATGCTCTTGATCAAGGATCATATTACAACATACAATGGATTGATGGAATGAAAACGGGCGAAAGAAGCAAAAAATCAACACTTGACAGATTAGAACGATGAGTTAGGTGTGCCCACATCTAAACCTGTGGGAATGCGGCTGAAAAAGGAAAGTTCAAGAAACGAAATTTGAAAAGATTTGAGGCGAATTAAGGTGCCTTGGCTGATTGGAAACTACCTTTACTAGAAGAATCTCTTTAGGATAATAGTTTTATTTCATTAGAATTTTCAGTTTTATTAGGAATCTACCTTTTTTAGTTTTAATCGAATTAGGTAATTAGTAGTATATATATGCGATGCAATTTATCATAAGCTAGTTTTTTTAATTCCGGCAAATGATTCGGTGAATGTTCAATTCCAATGAGTTGTGAGATCTAATTTATACTTTCTACTTTCATTCATATTGGTATTTGTGTTATTCTCTGTGTTTTTATTACAAATAATCTGACTTATGAATGATAGGTACCGTTATGCATTGTCAAGAATATTTGTCCGACCAATTGAACTTGCAAATCCATAATTATTTATTTAGTTCAATAACTAGTGATAATGCAGCATAATTGATTATGTCGCAGTTTTTTATTATGTTGTGGGGAATGTACAATCTAACTTAAATAAGTCCTCCTGGGAATTTATTAGTTAGAAGTGAGCTTTTCTAATTCTTAATGTTGTTGGTACATTAAATTTTGAGGACGTTCCCAAGGTTGTTTACCGATTATGAATTTAGTTCATGGATGTTCCTTGACTATCGATAAGGTAAGAAAAGGTGGGGTTGTTATGTCATACCAATGATCATAACCAATTTATCTATCATGAATGATTGCCATCTTTGTATTATGATCAACCGTGGAATTGAGCATGATTCTGTCTTTAACTGGAGATTTCTCTCACAATTACTCCCTCTTTATGTATCCTTTTCTTTTTTTAATTTTAGATTTAGACTTTAAACAAATTCCCCCCTTCTTATTCTAATTCTATTCTTGAAGGAATTAATTTAAAACTAATCTCTACGGATTCGATCTTACTCACTACTTTCACAAGTTTTTAGTAGGATAATATCTTTAGTGGATTCAACACTATCAAGTTTTGCTCCATCGGGGATTAGTATCTTTAAATTAATTTTTTTTGGTTAATTTTTCTTGTTACTTGGTTTGGATGCCACGTTCTTCTCATACAGGTGAACTTAAATTTGATCCAAATATCGAGAAGACAACACGTAGACTCCAAAAAGAAATCAAGCAACACAAGAGAGAGGCCTCTGCCTCTTCCAAACCAGATTTGAGTTAGACGTACTCACGTCTAGCGACTCTGAAGATGAAGTCATGGCCTAAAATCCAAAACAGACGATCAAAGAGATGACTTCTCTTGACTTAAATCAATAACCTCTTTGCATTGATTACCCTTCTTCAGATGTTGATTTTGAACTCAAATTTGGCCTTATTAACTTACTTCTCACTTTTCGTAGCCTTGCAGGTGAAGACCCACACAAACACCTCAAAGAATTTTATGTGGTATGTTCCAGTATAAAACCTCAAGGGGGTCATCGAAGAGCAAGTCAAACTACAAGCTTTTCCATTATCTTTGGGTGATAGAGTAAAGGATTGACTCTATCCTCTACCTTTAGGATCCATCATTAGTAGGAACGAGCTCAAAAGGCAATTCTTTGAAAATTGCTTCCCTGCCTCATGAACTATAATTATCTAGAAGGAAATAAGTAGAATACATCAATTTTTCGGAGAAAATTTCCATGAGTATTGGAAAAGATTCAAGCAATTGGTGGAGAGTTGTCCTCATCGCTAAATTCCGGACCACCTCTTAATTCAATATTTCTATAAAAGATTGTCTAAGATGAATAGAAGCTTGGCAGATGCGGCTAGTTGAGGTGCTTTGTATAACAAAATCCCTACCAAAGCACGCAAGCTAATCATAACCATGACATCTAATACTCAACAATTTGGCAGTAGAAATGATAACCCACCGTGAAGAGTAAACGAGGTAATTACTTCCGTTGATGAATGTTTGGATGAAATAACCTCTCTTGTCAAAAAATTTGTAGTGGGGAGCTCTCAACAAACCAAAGCTTGTGGCGTATGAACATCTTCGAGACACTTCACCGATGTTTGCCCCAAGCTCCATGAGGAACCTTTGAACATGCCAACACCGTTGGCGACTTTTCAGGCAGCAATGAAGGAAGCATGATCCTATTTTCAATACATATAATCCTGAATGGAGAGACCACCCAAAATTGAGATATGACAATCAACCTCAAATTTCCAAAAACCTCCATACCAACAACCACCACCCCCCCCCCCCACCCCCCCCCCCCCCCCCTCAATCTAACTCCAACTCAGGTATGTCTCTTGAGGACATGATGAAAACACTTGTTGCTAATACTCAACAATTTCAATAGGATACTCGAGCAAGCATTCAAAATTTGGAGAACCATACTCGAGCTTTGGAGTCTCAACTAAGTCAGTTGGCATCACCCATCAGTTGTTTGGAATCTCAAAGTAAGCTGCCCTCCCAAACTATCATTAATTCTAAGCAAAACATTAGTGTTATTACCTTGTGTAGTGGAAAAAAGAGCTACAATCGGAAAATAGCACTAGGCGTGGGCACGCACAGTAAGGCAAGACAGGGAGGAACTCAAAATTCCTCCAAAACAAGCCGAGAAGCCTGACCTAACCAAAGAAGAGCAGCCCAAGGTGTTTGTGTCCAAACCTCATTTCCTGGAGAGATTTGCCAAGTTCAAAGAAGAGGAAAAGGAGAAGGAGATTCTTGAAACTTCACGCAAACAAGAAGGAGATTCTAGTTCTTAATGTTGTTGGTACATTAAATCTTGAAAATGTTACCAGAGTTGTTTACCAATTAGGGATTTAGTCAATAGACGTTCCTTGACTATCGACAAGGTAAGAAAATGTGAGATTGTTAAGTTGTACCAATGACTATAACTAATTTATCTATCATGAATGATTGTCATCTTTGCATCTATGATCAACCGTGGCATTGAGCATGATCCCGTCTTTAGCTGAAATGTTTTTCTCACATTTACTCTCTCTTTAAGTATCATTTTTTTTTTAATTTTAGATTTAGACTTTAAACAAAGTCCCCCATTTTATTTCTATTCTTGAAGGAATTAATTTAAAACTAATCTCTATGGATTCGGCCCTACTTATTACTTTCACAAGTTTTTTATAAGATAATATTTTTGATGGATTCGATACTCCTCAAATTGTGTGGATGGAAATCAACTTAGATGGGGCAACTTTCATGGATGGGGCAGGGTGGTTGTGGGGTCGTTGCATGGTCGAAATCAGGGAAGTGTATAGCCTGGGCTTCCTGTTGCTTTGTCAAGTGTGTTTTTTCGGCATTAATAGAAGACTTGGCTGCTGGGGAAGTATTGCCGCATGCTCTTCATCTTGCCTAGCGAGCTGTCAGCATTGAAGGGGATTATTCCCCTTTAATTCACAAATTGCAATCCAATATTATCGACTTATTGTTCTTGGTCCCATTGTCCGGGACATTAAGTCATTAACGTCTAGCTTTGTTTTCGTATTTTCTCTAGTCCGTATAACAGATAATCGAGTGGCTCACTCCATAAATGAGCTTTTATGGTGGGTTTCTCAGACCCCCTGCTGCTCATTTGTTGGCCTTGGACTAGGAGAATTTATAAAAAAATTTATTTTTCTTTAAAAAAAGACATACTTCAAAAATTGGTCACCAATCTCTCAAGTATATATAAGTTTATAAGAAAATGAATTTATTTTCTGGTAGTAATGTGCAATTTGGTAAATTTAGTTAGTCTCAGTTTTGGTAGTTTGATCCAAATAGATGATACGCCTACAAAGACAAAGTGCTTGAGATTGACCATATTTGTACTGAACCATGCACCCTGACCTAACTTTTCAATCTCTGGGACACCTCATTAAAATTTTTCCACCAACCATTAAGTTCAGTCACCAACCTTAACGGTGTCATCACTGTCATGAGACCAATGCATTTCATGTAGACACTTTACAAGTCATCGTTAACACATTTTGAGATTCTAGATTTTAGAAACATCACAATCAATCATATATTTAATAAGACTTATATCATATCATGTCCATCATTTTAAATCTTGAGACTTTTTAGGAAAGGAACCTGTTGGAACGATGACCACTTAATATTTTGCAACTATTTGCATGAAATAAAATAGTAACAAATTAGTGCAATACAAAGTAAAGTTAATAGTAACCCTAGCTATGTACCATGAAAAGAAATGGGGAAGAAAGAGCCACATGTATTAACAACAGCCAACTGATTAATTATCAATATAGAAGCAGTTTTACATCAACAGATAATGTTGCTACACGAACAATATTTATACTAGGACAAGAATAATATTTGATACCAAAACACCTTCAGAGATGCCTAACACTTGTGGCCATGAACATTTTTATATTTTTATCTGGTAAAATCAACACCCATTAGCGTTTCACGTGAGTGTGATTTTATTTCTTGGAGTACATTGATTCCACCTTCCCATCATTCCCACCAAGCAGCATGTACTTATCCTTCCTAGTCAACTGAGTGCACTCAAATCCAAGTGTACCTGCCAAGATCCTCTGCACATGATTGGCTACCTCGATAGATGATTTCCCGCCGGCCTTGCACGTCATCTCCTCCGGCAACCTCTCGAGAAATGTGAGCTCGTAAGTCGGCCTAGGGTTCATGAAGTAGAAATAAGCATCCCAGAACTTGACACCTCGCACAGTGGTACCATAGAACATGTTTTGCTTGATGTTGACCGCAACAGGCACAATCCGGTCGCTTAATTCTGCGAACAAAGCACTGAATCTCAGCAGATACGGCTCCCTGCATGTGGTCCCCTCAGGGCACACGACTAGGTCACCCTTTTGGAGCAATGCCTTGATCATAGCAGCATCAGCCTCACGATCACGTGTCAAGGCAACGGCTGGGATTGGAGACAGGAACCTTGAGAGCTTGCTGACACTGTATGTCACACATGAAACTTTGCGGCCTAGTGCAATGGCAATGACGATTGGGTCGAGGGCAGTCCGATGGTTGCAAACATAGAGGTTACCGGGGGAGCCAGGAGAGGGGGGAGGAGGTGGATTGCCCTTGATCACAAGATTGATTCCGAGCATAGGGTACGTGTAACGTACAATGCGTTCTGGGAGGGGAAGGTTGAAGTATACACGAATCAGGGAAAGAAGAAATCCGAATGGTAGCCAAATGTAGGTGATGAGTGCATTGAGGGGAGTAGGGCGCTGGACTAATCGGCCATCATGGAAGATAAGTCGGCTTTTCAGGCGATCAAGTGGCAATGGTTTAGCTGTTTTGCTGGGAGGCACCATATACCCCTCCTGTCGAGCATAGATAAAAAACAGTCAAAACTTCAATATATTACCATGAAGGATGAAGTTAATGGAAGGAAGTCCAATAAATGGATTGTCGTGCATATAGGCTGCTTGATCAAAATGTTCATCCACCACCTCCGCACAGTACAAAATTAAGCATAAGTCTCAGGTAAATGTTAATTTAAATACAAGCGTATTATTTAATTAGAGCAGTCACTTTACGAAGATAAAACTTTTATCTGAAGATTGGAGGTGGTAAAGAATTTGTTGCATCTGAATCACCTACTTCCCGTCCAAAAGAAATTGTATCCTTTTAATTTGACCACATTGAAACCGCCATATTTTAATCCTTACAAGTTACAAGTATTAAAGTCTAGGAATAAAGTTTGTTGTGCGCGCTGTTCCACCGCTTGGTTTCTTGACAGTTAGCAATGGTAAATGCTGTGGCCCCTTTTGTGGGGCATAAGTCATTGCTAGCCGCTCTCACCATATATTACTACTCCTACTGCCTCAACCGTCACATTAATTGCATGGCTCATAATTCATGGCTGACAGGTGCTTAAGAACATGATGAAAATTAATGCTCGTTGAAAACTCAAAAGATGTAAGAAAAAGCAATTGAATTGGAAAGATAGAAAGTTTAGCTTTTGCGGACTCTCGTCTAGTAACCCTTAGAAATGACCCAAATCAAGAAATATTATAAGCTACAGCAAAAGCGTTCACGTAACCATTGATTGAGTGACCCAATTACTGATATATATATATATATAATATTATATAATCTTGTTCTCCTAATCTTACAAAATCAATGTTAGAATGAGGATTGTCAATCAGAAGATTTAGCTTATTGTGTGCAGGTACACTTTTTGACCCCGGAAAAAAATGTATATGCACGTAAAGATGTTGTAGATCAGGTCGTTTACCTACAATTCAAATTCTATGACTTACAACAGGACTACACATGAAATTTTAAGGGATTTTAGCCTTAGCCATATGAAAATTGCTGATCAAATTTTTGGGGCTTGATTGCTATCTGAAGATTTAATTTACACGTTTTTTCAGAAATGAAAGGAAATTCCACTTTCAAAACAAACAAAGATGGTATTTACATATTTCCGACGCTCAATAAAAAATTTAATGTACAGTAAAATATTCATGTAAACATCACGAAATTAAGAACAGGAATCCGAGTATCATCAGTCAAGACCAAATACATAACTAAATAATCACCAAATGTTAGTTAATCCTGCTGACCTAAATTTACTTGATCAAAATTCCCAACTACATATATAATGCAAGAAAAAGGACATTTTTCTCTGGTTTTTCTTTTATTGGTTTCAGTATCATTCAAACACAGAAAAATATGAACTTAACGAATACTTCTCAGGAGATGTATTAAAAAACACGTATTCCAGGTAGAGATCAATGTTTCGTCTATCATATATATGTGCTTTCTCAAGTGTAGCTAAACAAAAGAACACAAAAATGACTCTAACCTTGCAAATGGACATGAAATCATGATCAGATGCCCGGTCTCCAATCCCGATATCCGGCTTCTCCTCCCCAAACTCCTTCAACACCCCCAACTTCTTCCATTTTCCCACCAAAACCCCCGGCTTCTTCACATACCCTGTCGCCTTCCTCGTCTTCGGATCCACCTCAATCTCTGTTCCAATCACCTTATCTCCACCTAAAAACTCCTTCACAAAAGGCTCCACCATTATCGTCGGATTAGCCGTAATGATCACTTTCCTCTTACACTTGTCAAAAACCTCGTAACTCTCAGCTCTCACATCTCTCGCGTAAAATCGCGGCAGCACAGCGCGAGACACCAGCTCAATGTCCCGCACCTTGATTCCTGAAAAGGAAATATAAATCAGCATCTGAATAGCAAGGGCCTCTGAGACGAAGACATACGCGATGGCGATGATAGGAAACGAGAGGAGGAGGATTAGGCCGCGCAGGAGACTGCCGGCTTCGATTGCTACGAGCATGAAGTAAGGGAAGGAGGAGCGGGAGATCAGCAGAGTTCCGTCGAGGTCCGCTGCTATCGCCTGGCGGTTCTCACCGGAGGCATCACACTTCTCGATTGAAGGAAAACGAACGGCGGCGGTGGCGGTTTTCGCCATTATCTCTGTGTGTGAATGAATATGTGTATGCTCTCGCCTGTGTGTTTAGGTGTGCTTTCATGGGGAGGGAAGCAATGGTTTTAAATGAGGACAGTGGGTTGAGGTGTTGGAGGATAGTTTGGCGAAATGACGAATATGCCCCTCCTCCGGTTGTGGTGGTTTAAAATTAAATGGCTTGTAATTAATTAGTTTGCTTCTTTAGATAGTAAATTAAATTTTCTATACAGTAGTTTAATAGCCCTCGTACGTCTTCGAGTATTAATGTATATAAAAAGGTATATTTTTACCGTTATAAGGATAGTTTAATTTGGAAAAAATTGTATGACCTGTAATAAGTCAGTAATAAATCAATCAATGCTAAATATCAATTTACATTCTTTTTTTTTTTTGTTAATATCAGCAAATTCAGTGAATTTAGAGTAACGAAAGGACTTATTTGTTAGACGAAAGCAAATTTCAGAGTGCTAGATGTAGTTTCTCATATCACAGGGGGTCTAAGTGTAATTATATCTAACCTCAGAGGAGGAAAGCGTAACTATCTCTAAATATAATTATTCGGCTTTTTTCCTATGCAAAATGAGAGTTTTGTGCTTGTAAGGAAAAAAATTATAATAATGTTAACTTCATTTCATATATAAATATAAAAATAAATATTTAGATTACCATATTTTATCCAAACCCTAATAAAAGAAAGCCAGATATAAATAGAGAATTTTCGAAAAGAGCGTAAATATAATTTTGGAATTTTGTTTGGGGGACAGTGCAATATCGTATTTCCAAAGGGACCTAAATGTAACTAACTCTAGTTCTTAATATATATATATATGTATTATTAAATAATTTAGTGAATGGTCCTCTTATTATGTACATATTATGTATGGGGAGATGAGTAGGTGAACCAATGGTTTCTCTCTTTACTATGTGTGATAAAGTTGGAATGTTTGGTGGCCTGAATTAATTGTACATGTGCAAAATTTAACTACATTTAATGTATATATGTCTTTTTTCCTTTGTTTCTTCTCCTTAATTTTTTTTATAGGATAATTACATTTGCATTTCATGATTTATAGTTTATTTATATAAATAATTCTTATTTTTTAAATATTATATATACATTTATAAAAAATATCAAAAATTATTTACACAAATTATTTCTATTTTTTTTTTTTTACAAATACATCACTGACAAAATCCCAGAAATATTACACTGACTACCCCTATTTTTTGTTGCCACTGTAAGTTTATGTAATCATACAAAAAAGAGAAAAGTATTATTTTAATCCGTTAAGTATGCCTAATTTTAATTTTAGTCGGATAACTATGTCTATTTTTGTTTAGATCCAGTAACTTATAAAATTGCTTACTTTTAGTCCTCTGTCAAATTTTCGGATAATTTTACCTTTATGCAACTTTTGAAAGGCAGATTAATTTATGTAAATAGATCAAAAATTATAATTATAAATGTAATTATTCCTATTTTTTTATTAATCAACATTGTGAATTTATTGCCTTAGGCATCTAATTAATTTTAGGCAAGGCTGTCAAATTAATTATAATATTAATTATTAAAGTCCTAACCAATCAGAATTGATTAATCACAATAAATTAAAGATTTATTTTAAAGAGACGTGGTCGAATTTATTATCGTATTAAATACTAATCATAACTAATTATTCTTAAGAACTATAATGTATACACAAGTATTTAATACCACTATCAATATTATCATTATTGTTGTTAATTGTTATAAAGAATAACTATATAATATTTCTCTCAGATTTGGTGTAATTATATATATATAGATTTTCTATAATATGAGAAATTATATTTGATAGTTTCGATGTGTGTTTCTGTCTAACAAATAGATCCTTCAATTAGTCAGACTTTATGGAATTTGCTGATATTAGCAAAAAAGTGAAATGAAAATTTATATGTACTCTCAATTGACTTGTTATGAGTTTATTGTAGGTCAAACGAAAAATATATTATATATTTTATTTTAAATATATATATATATGTAATATTAAATTTAAAAAATTCAGCATAATTTGAAATAAAAAATTCAATCTGCACGAACAAAGTGGATTAGGATTGAGTGTGGCAGCCAATCAAATAGGTTGAGTGTGGCATGAAAAAGAAAACAATGAATTTGACCAATTGTGAATATTTTTACCAAAAGAGATTTATTACTTTAAAATATATTTAGGGGCAATTGGTATTTCTTCTGCCGGTAAACAATTGATATTTGCACGTATCCCACATCAATTGTAATTAAGGAGTTTGTGCGGCTTATAAGTTTCAAAACTACATTATTGTATGTGGAAATGACATTATGTGTTTGTCACAAGCCCGTCGTCTAGAATATTATTGGTATTTAAATTCATCTCACATCAGTTGTCCATGAGAAGCTTGTATAGCTCCAAATCCATCGTCTCAAAAAACTAATGATACTTACACGTATCCCTCCAAACTCTACCCCTCCGCAATTCAATTAAGGAATTTTATTTATACAAATCACTCTTATTTTTTACATAATTACAAAAACCACCACTACAGCAAAAAAAAATAAGAATAATTTGTGTAATGTTGACATTTTTTCAAAGGTGCATGTGTAATTTTTTAGAAAATAGAGATACTCTGTGTAAATAATATTAATATTTTTTTTTATCGATATATATATATTATTTTTTAAAAAATATGAATAATTTATATAAATAAACTACGCATACAGATAGAGATGTAATTATCCCTTGAAGTAATGAATGAGGGTTGTCTCCTTATCCTACACACAGTGCAGTTGCGTAGCCATTGTTTCCCCAACCAGTGTCTGAGTTGGGCATTAATTGAAATATAGCCCATCAAACTCTGTACACCACTATTAGTACACCTACTTTCCACCAATTTCAGCCACTAGGATTCCCATCTGCTGTTGACTTTTTACAAATCACAAATTCGGAGTATCTCTGGACACCGCTTGAGAGAATATTGTTATCTTGAGTAAATTACGATGAGCTCTTATAAAATTTGTTATAATTATAAATATTTTTTATTATTTAAAAAATTATAAATATATTTTTTTAAATTAATAGTCGTTTAACAAATACTCTCATACAATGAGTTGTTACGAGGGAGTATTTATTAAACAACTATTAATTTTACAAAAATATTTATAATTTTTCAAATAACATGCGGATATTTGTAATTATAATAAATTTTAAAGGGACTTCGTTGTGATTTATCCTTTTGTATTTGAGGTGAATGGGTTGTCTTGTTAAATAAATAGTGAATATTTTTTTTAAAAAAAAATGCTTTTTTAGCTATTTACATAGAAGCCAGAGTGTTCGTGGTAGGGTATATGTATTTAAGGAATGTTTGGGATTATTTTTGTTTTCTATTTTATATGATTTGAGAAAATGAATCTAAATTTTGGGGAGTTTGATAAATGTACACGAGAATGCGTATGACATTTAATATTGTTTATAGGTATGGTTGAAAAATGTTGAAATGAAATGAATTTGCGATTGGTATTATTGTTTGGAAAGAGACAAAATATATATGATTCTGGTCGAATATGTTGATCTCTTTTGGGGTTATGTATTTCAATCTCTGTCGGTCTATCTAGATGTAAAGTGTGGTCTTTGAAAAGTTGGGAGGTTCCAATTAAAACCCTTTGATACTTAAGTCATACCATAATTGTAGTGGACTGAGAATATTTATAGAGTTAAATATGGCAACTTGTCTGGTCCACATTGTGTCATCTCAAAGCATGAGTTGTTAGCAAATCTATAATCCAAATTTTGAAGAATTCGTTTTAGGATCCAAGTCATTTACCCTTTGGTTTCGATAAGTAAGAGAAAATTGTCGAAGTGAAAAGGACATCAAGGACCCAAGAAACCCCAAACCCTAAAGACCCAACCCAAGAAGAGGTCCAAGCAAGAGGCTAAGGATTCAATAGAGACTTGCACTAAGTGATGCATTCATATGCTGAGTATCGAGTTTCATCGATTACAGACGCATAACATCTATACACTTTAGTGGGTGCTTGACAAGTGGTATGTCAAGTTCACTTAATTGACTCGTAAGAATTGTCATATGGAAACCCCATGGCGTGATCGGTATGACTAGATCTCCTCAAGTGCGATAGTATAGAAGTTAGTTCTCTAACTTGAGGAGCTACAATAATCTTGTTTGTGGGGGCGATTGTATTTTGGTCCTAGCTAATGTAACTGTATTATTACGTGATCGCCAAAAGCCCTACACTATGTGGTCGAACATATATAGATGTTGGTGCATTCCAAGAATGAATCCATCACCCAATCTGAGGCCACAACTGTTAATCAAATAGGAAAAATAGTTTCCCACATTGATTAACGAGAAACATAGTTAAAAGTAGATACATAGTTACCAGAGTCAAGTATGGAAACTGATTGAGAACCCCTACCCTAAACTTTGATTGGGAGATAACTTGATGGAAGGACTATATCCATACAATATGCGTAGTTAAAGATTTACACCAATTTCACATATTCTCTAGTACCATGGACGGTTGCTAAACGACCACCCATGGTAATGTGTGCTCTTGAATTAATGAGTTAATCAAGAGCGATAAATTGAATATAATTTAATTAATCTAGAGCAAGTTAGTCATCAAATTAAATATATATGTGATACAAATCCAAGTCTAACTAAAAGTGGACCTATAAGGGTCACAAAAAACATTAATGATATTGTAACACCCCACAACATTACACCACTAATTATTATACATTTCTTTATTAAAATCCCTCTTATACGACATTTTTAGCTATCAATATAATATATAAACGTCTCCTGAGATGATAGGCATATTCAGAAGATAATATTTACTCTCCCCAAATGTCCTCGTTTATAAAATAATGCAAAAACCAGTTGTATAACGTTTTAAATGCAAATCGATCTAGAGACTGACATATTTAATATTCTCATAACAAAAGTCTTGCCTTCAGTTATCACTATTGACCGACCTATTCACAAGAATGACACTTTTAAAACCCCAATGACTAGTCATTATGATCTATCTCCTAAAAAGTACATAGCAAGGCTTGAGCTGCATACTTAGTAGTATACTCAAGCAATCTATATATACATATATACAACGCAAGTCAAACATAATACAATTATATCAACCAACCAATATTTGTCAAATAACACCAGCCGATTTAAGAAATCACAAATGCTCATAATCACATATTAATTTTCAACATAATAGTCACATTTTAGTTTATTTCCTTAGGGCCATACTTAACCAAACTGGAGTGCATCACTCAATGGCTTTCTCGGCCATCGTCCTCATCTCAATCACAATATTTCTTTCTTTTTTTTCCTGGTATCGCACAACACACTTGTATGATATACCATCACCACTGATACCACACAGTTCGTATGATATTCCCATCATCAATCATATCACACAACACACAACTCATATGATATGTCACATCATCTACACTAATCAATTACAACAATCAGTTCGTCATTAATTATATCATCATAACCTATTGCAGTATGCCCCCTCCTAGGTAAGCCATCTTTATTTCAAGTCACACATCACATCATCAACTTTAGCATTCAATTTTATTTAATAATTATTTTCTCGTCTATAACTTTTCTGTTCGATTTCATTCGCCCATCCATTATACGGTCAGATTATCATTCTTCTTACATCTGTACATTACAATCAAATATAAACACAAAATAACAATTTCACGGATATCAAGGTAACCCAACAAATAGTCCACGATCAAATATATATAATCAACCAATATACAATATCCACATATATAAAAATAAAACCAAGTTCACGATCATATACATAAGCAACCATATATATAATATTACACACACACACACATATATATATATATATATAAACTAATTAGCTATACTTACCTTAAATCTCAAAGTGCTTTAGTTAACACAAGAAACTGCTCAACCCTCAATTTTATCGTCTTGTCCTATAATAAAGTATTATACATATAATCAATATATTGAGAATATCATAAACTTTAAATAAAATATTATATAATGTTCGTATATTTTCCACCAATCTTTTAACATTTCATTTATATTGAAGTTCAATTCTCTATTCCATTTTCTTTTAAATAACTATACTTTCTAAACCTCTCAAGTATATATTTAATTTATCAACTAACTCATAAGAATTCATTTAATCAAACCCCTTAAATATTTATAAATATCATTTTAATAACATCCCTAAACAAAAACCTCATTTTTCCTCTTTAATAACATCAATATTTCTTAAATATAATTTTTGAAATTTTTTATGAATTTTCTATCAATTCCTTGCTATTATATAATTTAATTAAACACCAATACATAGAATCACATATTTGGTTAATAGGCTCAATGAAATTCCATAAATTAACTATATCAATAATTAAATCTAACAAATTTAATAATTTAATTAATCAATTATATTATTTTTACCATCAAATGTGATATTTAATTTGACACTAATTTAAATAGTCAAACTCGTAAAATATTTCAGTTAAATAGTAAATTAATCAATATTAACAATATTTAATAAATAAACTAATTAAATAATATAATTATATAAATTAATAACAATTAAAATATAAATCTCATACCTCTGTTTTTCCGTCGAATGTGTGTATTTGTGTTTGTGTGTGTGTTGTGTTTTAAAATGTGGCGGGGGGAGGGGGGTGAGGCGGTGGGTGGCCCATGTGCTGCCCACCCCTCTTTTTTATTGTATTTTTTTAAATTATTATGAGCTTTAATTTATTCTTTTTAGGTTTTAATATATTTCATTTTCAACCTATAATTTATTTTAAATTTCTTAATAATTATTAATTAGTCTAATTTATTTTAAATTTTTTAATTATCAATTAATATCTCAATGTTATATAAAATTCTATGGACGTTATAGATATTGTGGGAAATTAATTGGAAAATTAATTTTGGATAGGAATTAATTATTGGATTAATTTTGAAAGAAAGAGATGATTAACTTAAAGGAGTTTAAATTAATCATTTGAATAATTGGATTATTCAAATGAGGTACAATGTGATAGAAAACTCAAAATGTTAATTAATAAGATTAATTAAATATTTGGATTTTGGGATGGATTAATTGAATCCATTAATCTTAGGTCTAATATTTAAATAAAAATTTGATGTGGACTTGAAATTAATCGATGGGTCAATTATTCTAATTCAAAGTCAAACTGTGTTTAATTCAAATTGTGGTCAAATCTCAATGGAAAATAAGAACTTACCATGCATTAAAGACCCTTGATTAGGGATTTGCACGCTCATGAATGTAGATTACCTACCCTTGACTTGAAGCAATTCACTCTCTCTCTATATAGGAGTAGTTGGACATTTGCAAGTCGGTTAGAAAAATATGTGTGTATCTATATTTCTCTCCTTCACTCTCTTATCTCTCTTCTTTGTTAAAAGAGTTGTATCTTTCCTTCCTTTTTTAAGAGCTTGAAATTCATTCAAAGCTTTTTGAAGAAACTTTGAACACTTTTCACTTCATAAAAGTGTTGTTTCAGTCTCACCCTCTTGAGTTTCTAGCAAGGCTCAAAGAGACAAAAGTTTGTGTTTTGTGTAGACTTGCTAGAGAGCATATCTCTGCTCTTGTGTGGACAAAGTAAGAAACTATTATTGGATGAGAGCTTTTGAAGATAGGACTCTCCAATACTCTCAAAGAGGTATTTATCCTTTGATTTGCATCAACTAGTTGGTGTGCAAGTGCATGAATAACCCAGTTGATGTGGGATATAATATTGTTTTAATATTTTATTTATCATCTTCATTGCTCATTTAACATCCTAGGCTTGTATCGGTTCCTTCATGGTGAATTCCTCCTTTAGATGGCGGATGCTCGCAGCGTCCTCCTCACGAACCCAGTTCCTCTCCTGCATCACTTTCTCTAGCTCTCCTACCCTTTTGAGGGTTCTTTAGACAATAGGTTTCCTTGCTCTAACCAACAGAGCAGGCCACCCCCAACACGGTCACCTATGAATAAACAACTTGTCAGGTTAAGCTATTGTCTATAATTAAGCTTAATAAACTTATTGATTGATACTTACCCTACAAAGGTAGAAAGCAAATAAACCCAGGGCTTTAGCTCTTGGCAGAGCATTCATGTAGGTATGATCTAGGGGTGGTTAGATCTCCTTCTGAAATTTAGTAACCAAACCGTTTCACCTTCTTCTAGCAACAGAGAGTGTTATTCATTCTGAATTCGATCAGGAAGGAATCTCTTCTTTGCAGACCTCTCTTTAGCAGGGTGAGACGTCCCTACCTTGGTAGCAGGTTGCAGGGTAGGAGAAGCAAGGGGGCGGTCTGTCCCTTAACTCATTTTGTAGGTGCGGCGATGGGATCAATCTGTTGCTTGCCTTTGGGATCCCCAGTGGAAGAAGAACTAGCAGGAGTGGAAGCGGGACTCTTCAACAAGGTGTGCTTGGTATAAGGGTTGGCGCCCTGGGTCTTGTCCCCCTTGATGGATTTATCCTAAAACAGCTTGTGAAACATCCTGCCTACAAACACCAAGTACAATAATATACATTAGTCGTATTTCATTACCAGCAAGAATAATCGCAAATAGAGAATACAAGAAGTTATACTAGCTGCGTAATCCATGGCCATCTCTTTTGGTCTCAACCCAAAAGCAATGAAGAAGTGCAGAGTGAACTAATTTGCGAGGATCGTAAAGAGAAGCATTCAAATGATCCAGCATGAACTAGAGAGGAGCTGGATGATTACAGATAGAATACTTAGGTTGCTTAGGAAGAGTGGTAATCCACACAGAAAGAAATCTCTCCATGGTATAAAAGAAGAAACAAAGAAGATCTGATGCTTCCACTCTTTCATTGTGGACTCGAAAGGGAGAAACTAAGAACCCGTTTGGTTGTGTTTTCAATGAGATTTTTTCACTTTTCACTATTTGGGTAGTTGGGATTTTATTTGGTCAAGCCATTTTCATTGAGAATGCATTCCTATTTTAATTCTCAATTTTTTGAGATTATAGGTCACAAAGGTTTGTCATAGTTGTCTTATCTTGTCAGCATGTATTTTCTTGTTTCAAATCAATAAAAAATATTTTAAATGGCAAGACTCTCTTTGATTATTTTATAATTTCATATATTCAATCAATTTGGTCATCTATCACATCAAAAATACATATACTTATATACAACATTCTCACACCTATATACCTATATTTGGAAACAACTAATCCAAACATATTCTCAATTTGCGCACAAAAACCAATAAATCTTTTCTAATATTTTCAATTGTTGGAAACTAAAAATGACAACCAAACGGGCTATAAGTATCCCCTCGGGCAGTGAAATACAACAAGCCAGCATTCCCATTTTTTAGCAGGAAAAAGGAGTGAAATTGAGCAATCGATGGGATTTCTCCTAGATTTTTTACTAACGTATAGGAACCTGGCAACATGTTGAAGGATTTAGGAACCAACTGATTTAAGAAAACTTTGAAAAGTGTAGAAACATTAACATGCAAATGGAAATACAAACCAGCCTCAAGCTAGGCTAAGAAAAAATAAAGAAAGCCCTAAAGAGGGAAATTTGGGCGATCCATGGCAGTAAGGACTTGAATCACATTTCAACAGCTATCCGGGACTTTTCCCTAACGATCACGTCATCATCTTCAGGAAAAAAAAATGAGATTGGTAAATCCTAAAGGATTCCACATTGAGGTCATTCGCATATCCTATACCTTTCTCCTCTCTTCTTCCTCCTTACTATTGCCTTCCTCCTCGCTCTCACCTCCATGGCAGAAGGCAGAGCCAGAGATACTAGGCTTCTTCCAACTCCTTACATGAGGAGCCGATTAGATCTATCATCACCTCATCTACCACCCTTTCATCTACACTACTAGTCCACATGGTTCACAAAAAAAGAGTAGGAAGCAAGGAGGCTTACCTAGAGCGATAGAGAGGAAAATGGCAAGGTTTGGTGTAAGAAAAAAATCTCAAGAAGTTTGTGGAAACCTGCAGAAATTCATAAACAGAGAAGTTAGATTTTTTATTTTTTAAACCAGAAAAGAAAACAAAGAGAATGAGTGTGAATACTTACCCAGAAAACAAAGAAGGCATGTCAATGGCAAGATAAGGGATTGCCTTAAACACTCCAACAACCCACCCATCAGCCCTATTCGTATAGGACTCTGTGTCACTCTCTCCTAGTTAGTGAAGATCCTCCAATCAAGGGGCACGTGTTTTATGTGTAGGTTGGACTTTGTCTCTTCTCTACGTTTCATAATCATCACTAATCCCTTTTTTGCAAATATGTTCAAATTTTCTTTAAATCTGATGTATGAGACTCCTTCAGGTAAAAGGATTACCTTACAAATAGCACAACAGGAAACTACCTCTTTCAGCCTAGTAGGGTTCACCTTGCTGATTGTGCACAAACAAGAAAAATCTTTTTAGCAAGACCATTTTATCTACTTCAACAATCCAACACCATGTTTCGCACTCTTGGAATAAGGGGCAGTATTGATATTCCAATAAAAAAAAATCTTCACAAGGCCCAAAATATGGAAGCCCCTACAGAGCAGCCCAACCGGTCCGGACCTATTGACCCATGAGCAGGGAGGTAAAAACTCATAAAGTTGTTTTATTACTTTTACTAATTTGGCAGGCCCAAAACAAGTCCATTTTAGCAAGACGGAGTCAACATACAGCAAGGCAGGCACGTCATATGGGTTGTTGACACATTGAGACACATCTTGCTAAAAGATTTTCAACAAACTCTTAGTAATCCGGTTGCAATAGGATTATTAACTAGCAGGTAACGGATTCCTAAATTTTCAGGCAAACTAGGCAAAACTTGATCAAAGAGTCATATCTCAGTCAATATGAGTCCAAATAATGAATGGATTCTCAGTTGGATAGCTAACACGAGTAGCTTTCAAACAACGTAGGACTCTCCATAACTACTTTCCGCATCTTGCTCCACGAGCACTTATAAATAAACATTTTGTGCAGTCATTTTGATAACATCTACTCTCAGACTAAAACTTTTATTCTCTCTTGATTATGAAGCTATCTCAAGCTCACTTTTTGGAATCCACGCAAATTATATCAACTTAACATCTTTTTTAATTATTATTCTCACTTTGATTCAAGTTTGTCTTTAATTTTTTCAGTAAACAAAGTTACTGACTTAAGCATCAAAGCATTAACTTTTGTTTGCAGGTTAGTCCCCTAGTAATTTTAGGATTTTTGTGAAAGTTCTTTGACCATTGGGGTGTTGTTAGACTCATGTATCCATCAACATCTATGTTTTTATTTGACTAGCATGATTTACATATATATTATTTTTATTCAAAACATTAGGTAATAATTCATTATTTTTTTTATTACTAGAAAAAGATTATTTATTAAGTTTTTGGGTAAATACCATATTTGGTCCTTATGTTTTTGTTTAAAATCACTTTAGCCCCTCAAGTTCATGTCTTGACTTTAACATCCTTAAACTTTACTTTTTATCTCAGTTTGGTCTCTCTGACCATTTCTCAGAGAAAATGTGGCCGAATTTTAACTTTCTAGAGGATAAAATGGTCAAGTTTGATTTTATAACTTTAGTCCCTTAAGTTTGTAAAATTATCAAATTAATCATTTTGACACGAAAAAAATAACCTTTTTATATTTTTTTTATGCTGATATGTTGTAATAATCTTATGTGAATAGTGAAAACTTTGAACTCTTGTAAGCATAAAATAATATATTGCTTGACTTAAGATAAACAACCTCTTTTTTTAGTAGTTAAAAAAACCAAAATTATGAATAAATTTTATAAAACTTAACTAATATAAAAATATAATTTAAAAAATCTAATAAAAGTACATTCCACGAGGAGTGGCAGATGAGTCGAGCCGACTCGATTTTAAGCTCGAGCTCGAGCTCAGTTTTAACTATTCACCAGCTCGCGAGGAATTAATGACTAACAGTTTTAGCTGTTCACCAGCTCAGTAATTAAACCTTGTTATTCCAAAAGTTGTTCGAAAAATCTAGGAAAGGAAATCTACCAATTTCACTTTTGGAAAGTACTACGTTAGTCATCCTTTATTTGGAATAAAGGATTTATTACTTTATGGATTGTAGAATGAACCTAGACACATTCTAGTACATCCATACAAGGTATATAAATGTATATTAGTTATTTAGAATAATTAATAAAAACATAACACAACAAAAAAATAATTTCGTACCCTAAGAGCCCCAATTCGGCCACCCCCTCTCTCAAGCACACTTGGTGTGTTCTTTCTCCCTAATTCTTTTCTAGAAAATTGAATTGAGGGATCCCATATTCCGATGCGGTGTGGATGTACTTTTAAAAGGCTTTACGTTGAAGTCTCGTGAGAACGGATCAAATGAAGGAGGTTCGAAGTAAATCAAGTAAAGAGGTAATTCTTGATATACGATTTTTCTACCTCTTGTTTTAATTTTACCATTAGCCCCATTTAGTTTCATTATTGTTATTATTAACTACATCGAACACCCGATAACTCCAAGGGTACACCCCTTGGAATTATGATTTTATTACGTTTTGGTTATAATTTACGAATTTTATATTACCGCTTGCACTTACGCGTTCCTGGACGGATCCACTCGCATTTTTCGTTGTTTTCAACATCTCCTACAGTGGGGTCTGTAGGTGGAACAGCAGGTCCTGAAATAGCAGGGAGAGAAGAATCTCCCTCATAAGATCCATGGTCACCTCCATTATTGGAATTTGCCATTTCTCATGTCAAAGCTCAACTGTTCCCACAGATGGTGTCAATAATGCGTATCAATTTACTTGGAACCCCCTGAAAATATTTTAGGGTGACCTCTCAAAATGTGTTGGAAAGTTATATGATGTGTCCTCCCAACTGTATGATGACATGTCCGGCTGAAATGGGATTATTTATTGGGCCTAGGTAAGCTTATGGGCCATTTTCCCCACTGATGGGCTTTATTTATCTCGCTGTGGGATTTATATGTCCTACGGGCCCTTTCTGTCCTGCTGATGAGCCAGTTGGGCTCTTAACCGACTGAACTAGTATGCGTAATTTGTGGGTTTGACCCAATAATTTTAGAGGACATCAACAATAGAGGACAATGTAATTATCTGTAAACTTTATTAATTTATTATTTCCTAAAAATAATTTATTCCGATCTAATCCATCGTATATTCAGCCCACAAAAATGAACGACCCGTTAATAATAAAATAGTTGGACTGTAAAATAGAATTTTAACTTAAATACTAATCATGGATAAAATTATTTTCTAAAATAAGTTTGGATTCAAGATATTAATCCTAATATATTATCATATAATATAATGAAAAATACATAAAAAAATGTTATTAATATCCAAATTAAATAGAGGGAAAATATAATACTAAATAAGATAGGACACGAGAGAACAAGTGTATGACTGTCTAAGCCTTACCTACATTTCATTTCACCTTAGAAACACACGTAACTCTTTCTCTCTCTCTGTCTTTCTCTCTTTCTCTCTCACATACACACGCACTAACACCCGGCGGTAGATAGATACACAGATATATCTAACCATTCACAGATTCGCCAAGACAATATATAAGAAAAACAAAATATATTTTCCCCATTTTTATGCGTATTTCTCTCTCTCTCTCTCTCCCCCCGCCTCGCTCTCTAATATTTATTCTTTTTTTTTTTTTCTGCTTTCGCCGACAACCGCCATTTTCATATTCAAAGCTCCGTTCAGCAGAAGCTGTTTTTTTTTCTTTTTTTTAAATTTTTTTTCAGGTGCGAAATCTTTGTTGTTTCTGACTGCAGAAGCGGCGGGGCAAAAGGTTGTTTATTGCTTTGTTAATTGTTTGTTAGACTTGGAGTTTGATTGAGGGAAAAACCGGTTGTTGGTTTTTGTGTTTAGTTTAGTTCGGTGTTTGGGATTATGAAATTCTGGGTTGTTTTGGTATTAGTGTTGATTTGCATCTTTGTGGGGATATTGTTGGATTGGGGATTCGATTGGGGCGAGGTCTGAGTTGAGATGGGGGATTAGGGCTTTTCTGAATCTGCATTTCTTGATTCTGGGTTGCTTTTAATGTTTTCGATATGTTTGTACTTCAACTGTTTTGGGTGTTGCGCTGCCGGATGAAGTTGATGTGGTTTGTTTATTTGTCAAAGTTGAGTCCCTTTTTTCTTTTTTGGCCTTTTTGTTTCCTTTTATGTTTCTATTACTGTTGTGGGTTTGAAATAACTAGTAAAAGATGTTTGTTTATTGTTCGACCAAGATTCGCTTTATTATGATAGGAAATTCATGCTTTATCATGTTCTGTTAGTAAATCGGAAAGAATTGTTGGAAGCTGAATAGTTGTTATCAGGAAGCACGGTGGCAATAAGGAAAGGAAGCCAAAAATTTGGGAAAGAAACATGATTTTCACTTAATTTCACATAGCCTGGAGTATTTTATGTGGCTTGTAAGTGCCTCTACAAAATTCTGAGAGTGAAGATAATCTGCAGGGCTCCCTACTTCTGAATTTGCACATTCGTGGTGTTGTTTTTGGTCATTTCAATATAATGTCTGTTTCTTGGAAAGGAGAAGTTATTGTACTTTTTCTTCGGAAGCCAGCCTCCACTAGAACATGTGGAATAGGTGGCCCCAACTCTTTCCTACCATCATCATAGACCGTCAAGCCGTTTCCAATGAAGCCTATGGAGGCTTCCATATGAAGGTTGGTTTTTTATGGTGGCAAACTGGGATGAATTTTGTCAGCTGTTGTAGGATAGTTGGAAATTTGTGGGTGGGGTTTTCCAGTTAGGCCATTCCAAAACGTAGGTGGTTCAGCTGGATTAGGCTTTCATTCTTGACCTGTGTTTTGGGAAGGTGCTTCTGATGGAATGAGCAAGGTAAATGATTAATCTAGGACTAGGAGCTCCATTTGGGTTCACAAGGTGCATTTATATTTGAGTAGTATATAATGTTTTCTGCTGGTAGTTGACTTCACGTTGATACTGGTTGTGAAAGACCTACCAGTTGCATTGTCGATTGGGCAGCGAGTTTCAAAAAGCACAGTAGATGGTTGATCTGAGACGAGGAGGTCCATTTGGACTGATGTGGTGCATTATAGATTCAAACTAGTGATAATGTTGTATTTTGCTGGTAATGACTTCTTCTGGACTTTTATGCTGGTGTTCAAGGACCGTGCAGTTTCATTGCTGATGGGACACAGGTCTTGGAAAGAGAGAAAACTAAGCACCATTCAATTAGTCTTTCTGCAAAACTTGTCAGTTCGACAAAGAGAATTTTAATTCTTAGAGATGGAGTCTATAAGTTGTCAGTTCAAGATTATCATTCGCCTACCCCTTATTAAAATGTCTGAATTTTTTAGACTAGATATCTGGCCAAGAGTGGGTATTTCCTTCTTTATTTAACCGAGTTACATATGACTTCATTTATAGATGAATAGCCAATACCTCCAGATGCATTTAATTTTGGTTCTACAATACTTAGCAAAATAGATGCTGCTGGAGAGTTAATTATTTTCCTTGAAGTTATAGAGAGGACAGCTCGCCATAATTTTTATGCCTTTCTTTCTTAGCTGCAGGTAAGAACTATTGAACTGCTTTCTGGGACGCGTTCTTGTTTCTAATTCAGTACAATGATAGAAGCTGATAGTGAAATAATAAAGCCTGAGGTATGCTTTACATGACTACTTGTGCACTTCTGGAGTCTTCTTATTTTTGTATATGTTCATTTATGTTATTTGGTAGCGTAATTTCCCTTCTTTTTGTGGTCATATAAATCATACTTGCCTTGTAAAATCATTGCAATGTGATAGTCGTTTATTTTCAGGAAAGCTGCTTCATTTATTTTGGGCAGTGGAATACAATGGACAAGAGATACTCAATTAGGAAAAGTGATGTGTGCATAACATTGGATATGGGACCTAAATGATGAGTAATTAACATGAGATGCTTGAACACAGTGGAATGATAAAAGAGATGCTCAACATGCGTAACTAGAGATCATTGTTTTTTTTTGTCATTTCTGGGGTAGTGGTGGATTGGGTTAGATCATGTAACTCCTTCAACATTAGGTTAGTAAGCAGCGATGACAACATTCTAAAGCTAACGTACTGCGATAGAAGAAAGACTGGAGAATTCTAGATTCACCCCTCATATCCTTCCTAAAAAGGACTTAATGAACGTATGGTCCACATTGAAGATGAAGTGATAAATACTACATTTTGCGGTTAAATGAAAATTTTTGAAACTGCTTGTACTCTTCACTAAACCTTTGGCATTAATAGTACTATTATTATCCTTTTTTATTCTTACTAGTTGAAATATTTGCACCCATTGACCCTTGTTTATGATTGAGTGAGAGAGAGCAGGTTCTAATTTTCTCTTTGGTTTCTCAAGTTGTTTCTGATTCCGATTTGTTGTTTTATGCTTTGCATGTCAGATTCTAAAGGCTTATGTGTGGCTTCAAACTTCTGATGGTTCAATACAACAAGTAGAGCAAGAGGTCGCAATGTTTTGTCCACTCATATGTCGTGAAATACAATCAGGAATGGGATCTTCTAAGAATTACCCTATCTCCCTACCTTCACGGGTCAATCCTCCTATGTTGAGTCTGATTCTTGACTACTGCCGATTTCATCAAGTACCAGGACGCTCTAACAAGGTTACTAGAAAATGCTGAACACTGCAGTTTTTATGTGATTAACTTACCACATGAGAAAAGAGTCTTTTAGGCGCTTACATTAAACGATAAGATAGGGAAAGGTACTTGATTTTGTTATACTTTTGTGCAGGAGAGGAAGTCCTTTGACGAGAAATTTGTTCGAATGGATACCAAAAGGCTATGTGAATTGACCTCAGCTGCTGACAGCCTGCAACTGAAGCCCCTGGTTGATCTCACTAGTCGTGCACTTGCACGAGTGATTGAAGGGAAGAGTCCGGAAGAAATACGAGAGATATTTCATCTTCCTGATGATCTAACAGAGGTGTTCTGTCATTGCAAGCAGTGTATATGCTTAATGTACTTTTTATTTCCTTGGGGAGAGTCCTGCTTTTCTATGTTTGCTTCCTAACATTCCGTTGTCTTACTGATACAGGAAGAAAAGTTGGAGCCTATAAAAAATACCATGGATGATCCAAGGATTCGGCTTTTGAATAGATTGTATGCCAGGAAGAGAAAAGAATTAAAAGAAAGAGAGAGATTAAAGGTTAATGGGAAATAGTTTTCTGTTCTTCTACATGACCTTCCATATATTCATTTAGGTTCTATAACCAAGCAATCAGTAATGCTTATAGTCAATTAACTGCTTGAATGTAGTTATTCACCACTATAACAATTTGTTGCGTATGCAAGTTAATAATGATAATTGGTTTTCAATGGGTTCTGCAGAATACTGAGGTTGAAGAGGATCGTGCAGATGAGCGTTCTGTTGATGATCTCTTATCATTTATTAATGGAAGCAATGAAGGTATATCTTGTTCCTTCTGTTTCCACCTTCCCTTTACCATGTTCTTCATTTTGGGATGTCTTTAAAAAGGTGCTTACAGTTTGTAGTTGATGAAAAATGTCGTTCCTGCCTGTTAATCTAACTAAATATGTGTTTTCTGTGATATAATCTATTTCTGGAATGTGCAGTGAACTGCATTTCTTTTGGGTTGCATCGAGTATATTTTTGGTAAATTGAGAACATAAACAGCATATGATTAAAAATTGGGAACAACTATGGAACGCAAATCATGTCTTTGGGGATCAACTTGGAAAATTTCAGATTTTAATGTGATTTATCTTTCACGCTCTTATGTTCGTTCCTCTCTCCTCCCTTATCTTATCATTTGGAGGTGGACCATTTGATACATATGGGTTTGCAGATTCTAAGGCAAATAGAGCTTCTAAAAGTAAAAAGAAGAATCGTAAGAGAAAAGATCATCACAAGGCTGCTCCTTCAAACTGCACTAGTACATCAAACAGCACAACTGCTTCAAGCGATGCTGTATACATGAATAAGAAGGTCAGGAGTATTGTACTTCTGTATTATTCTCTACCTCTTGGCTTCATTGGGATATTGGTCATAGATAGTGTTACTGCTTACTAATTGCCTATGCTCCCTTCGCCTGCCATGGCGGACGAGATGCATGCATATGGTGTTGGGATTAACATCTTTCTATGCTGCAGGAATCGAATGAGCTTGATTCTATGCGTAGTAATCCTACATGTCATGGCAATCTTTCGCCCAACCCTTGTAATGGCACAAAGTTGCATAACATCGAAGATAACACAATTCCACCTGCTGAAGATGAGTTTGATGATTGTGATTTAGATGATGATATTGACCCTGCGTTGAAAGAAAAAATTGATAGGTGAGCCTGATGCTTTTTGACGAGCCCACTATTTCCATATGTTATCTTAGCATACTTATTTAGTCGCATGTTACCGTTTTGTTGGAAATAGCGTAGGATGCTTTGGGTATCAGTTATAAAAGAAAGTCGCTTAGGTTGGTTACATGTTTAATATAGATTATATTGTTTTGTATGACAATAATTTTTCCCTTGTTTGATTGATCAGGGAAGTGGAAGACTTTGCCAGACGATTAAACTCAGATTGGCCTGAAAGAATGCAACAGATTCTGTCTCTGGGTCAAGAGAGAAGAACATTACAATTGACTGCTAACGGAAATGGGTCCTTGAGGATATTTACAAGTATGTCCTACTTTGGTTTTCGCATTTGGTTCTAATATTGTATGAATAGATCCAACGCCCTCTTCACATGATATTCTTATGTGATAATAGTTTATTTGTTTCCTATTCTCATCTTGTTAATTTGACATTTTGGGATGACCCTTGACTCCAATTCTTAGAACCATTTACCAGGTGTAACACACAGTGAAAGCAATATGTATGACAGTTGGTTTCTTGCACATTTGCACCGGCAATATAACGACATTAGAAACTTAATCTTGTAGCATGTTGTAGTTGCAATGCCCCGTCAAATTTAGCTGTATGTCTTAGGATTAGCATCTCTTTTCAGTCGAGAATACCATAACTGGGACTTGAGTCGAACTTCATATTATTATGTTGGTTTTGTGTGGATAGTGATCTGATTTCAGGTCATGGACCAAGAAAATTTTGCATAAAATAGTTTGTTTCCAATTCACAGGTCTAGATGAGAGCCGGAAATGATCCTCTGGTCGAACCCCTATCAACTTCAAAATGGAGACTGGCCAGAAAAGTTTTGGTCATTTTGTTGGACTGTGGGGTTGGTTATGGCGCCCATACTCCGGCTCAGGATGCACATCAGTGTGGATTCACATTCAAGTTGATTGGTAAATTTTTGACATTGAGAGATTCAGTTTTGATGTTTGTAGTTGAGTTCGTGTACGTTTACAGAAACAACAATAAGGAAAAGAATGTTTTTAAGGTGTCAATACATGCAAATTTTGCCATTTGCCTTTTATCCCCTCTCTCTCTCTCTCTCTCTCTCAGGCCGTTGTGCGTTGTTTTCCTTTCTTGCCGAGGTATCAATTGTGGATCGTGGTGTTTCACATAATGATAACCAAGAAACCTACCTCAGCATGAAATTTATTAATAAAAGCACTTTAAATTCCAATATCAAAATGGGGTTTTAAAAGGTACCATGAGCTTGGTCACACTAAAACATCACTTGGGCCCATAAAATCCAGTAGCTTGTAGAGGTACCAATAAATTACATCCAGAAACACAGCAAAAGAGCTGAAGCCACAAATTTCATAAGCCTTTTTCAAGTTAGAATGACAGTGACATAATCTAATCTACGTGTGTCCAGCCGTGTAAGCAATTACTGTATATTAGCCTTAACTAGTCATTGTTCGTCACCTTGAAGTTGAACGTGCGGACAAGGTCTGTAGGGCTCCCCTCGCTTCCATAAATGCTTCAAATCACCTCTCTTACTTGCCAAAGTTATCAGAGTGCCTGAATGGAATACGAAGGCAGTTTTAGAGCTCATAATGTAGCAGTGGTATCAAAGAAAAAAACTACCTCAACATTTTCTGGGAGTATCGACCTTGTAGATTGTTATGTTACGGACGAATCCAATTACACATAGATATCTTAGAATCGAGTTAGCGAGGGACTAGATGTGATTGGTCAAGCCCGAGAACTTGAGCAAGATATTGAGATTATCAGTATATATGATGTTTTAAAAAAGGTAAACATGGTAGGCAACAATCATTATTTTTTCTTGATTACTTTGGAACAAATTTCTTGCTCATCTATAGGGAAATAACTAGTCCAATCTATTCTTGTTTCAAGAACTGGCTGCGTACCTAGCGTAAACGGAACGATGTAAAGCAAAGCTGGCTGGCCATGTCCATCCATCATGTTCAGAGCCACATATGTAACTAGAAGACCTGTGCAGAAGAAGTTGAAAAGTCCCCAAGTATCAGTGATAGCTTACAATTGCGTATGCCATTGTGTAGAAAAACATATTTCCTTAGAAAATCTCAGTTTGAACACATTAGAAATGCTGTTCTCAGCAATATACAGTTTTAGGGGTTATTCTCCAGACCAGATAAAAGTTTTGAGACCATATTAATATCTACTTTGCATTCAAAGTTTCCAGTTTTCATCTGTCCCAAAACAAGCAACCGCAATTTCTTTCATGCATTCCAGTCTTCATTTAAATGAGAATTTTTTAATTTGATACCACTAAGTATCAAGAAATATTACTACATCGACTAATCCAAACTCGTTTTCGGTTTCCCCACACGCACACACTCGCACGTACATGTAACTTCAAGTCATACCTAAACCATAAGCAAGCATTGCCCAAAGGAAATATCCAGCTTTGAGGCTTTTCTTAGCCAGCCAGTCATACCTGCAACCAACATTATTTTGATATTATGAGTACTCAAACTACCTTGAAGCAGCCAAACGACCTCAATGAGGACAGACTATAAGTTCTAAAAACATGTTATCAGGTGTACGAGCTTATAAGATTTCTTGAATAAACATAGGCACATGCCATCTAACTTATTTGTTTATGTCTACTTTTAGGGTAGTTGTTCGACTCAAACCTTAGGGAAAATGCTACTAGTAGGCCTGGTAAGATGATGTCGCCAAAACCAATTATACTGTAACCACCCCAAGGATCAAATAGTCGAGGAATTTTCAGTAGCATTGGAATGCCGTCTTCTCCACTTCCATCGCCTCGAGCTACCTACATGACATAACAGTAAACAAGGTCAGTCATTAGGCAGCAAGAACCTATCAAAACCGAAAGATCATTCATACATTGGTGCTCTGCAGGATCCGAGCTATGCTTACCACTATCATCACACTCTTATGGAACCACCATTTCGACACGAAGACCCAAAATATGTCATACAAGAATGCACAACTGAGTAGAACTGTTCCCACCTGAGTATGTAAAGGAAAGATTAAGATCGGGTCAAATAGACGCACCATCATGGGTATCTGGGAATAAGCATTTTGATTTTGCTGTAGCGGGGGAGGGGTTTAGTGTAGCATGAGTTTCAAAGATCGACAACCACCTTTAGGTTTGGTACTTGTACTATCTGGAGAACAGTGATTATCAGTGCAATGCCCTGTTACAGAGATAAACTAAGTAACGACTAAGGATCCATCCATCAACAAGAAGAAGTATAGATCAATATTAAAAATGAGTCGAACTATTTAATTTCTGGAATCAGAATGTCAATAAACAAAAAGACATATTTGGTGCTCCTGTTCAAATGAGATGAAGGAAATAGAAGATAGCATTCGAGAGTACATACAACAAATGCAATTCAGCCTATTCAGTAAGTTTTCGTGTCCAACTGTTTTAGTATTTGTTCGTCTAAGACCCTTAACTTCCAAGGCACCCTTATCACACATTTACCTTGAAGGACTTAATTCGTTCAAGGAAAAGAACATTGCTCTTCGTGCTTTAAAATGGAAACTGGAGTTGGCGGTAAAATGGTGTTGGAACAGATGGCAAATTTGTCATCAATCGTTGTTCTGAAACAAAGCTATGAAGACAGAAAACGTTGTTCTTACTAGTATGTCTTGACCAATCCAAGCAAAAGAGACACTTCGGTAAACTGCCCATAAAACAGCAAACACTATGCAGAACGGAGAAACAGCTGCAGTCAGATATGAGACAGCTCCTAGAAAAGGTACTTTAACAAATGACTCTGCAGCATGTTCAAACCATCTGAAACTATATCCAAAACAAGAAGTCAATGTATCAAGAAAAAATAACATTAATGAACTTTATCAAGAAAACTACAGGTTAAATCCCATGTGCTCCAGAAGCAAAATGCGCACACATATGCACAAAATGAATACAAACATAATACATACCATGATAACAAAGCCACTAGACAAGTTTGCAAACCCTGCATTATAAGAGAAAAGACTCAGCATTCAGTTTAAGTTAAAACTCATATGCAGGTGTTTAGCTTCCCATTGATCAATCGCCGTGTCATTTAACATACATGTAGCTGAGCCTGATTCAAAATAATACCCATTCAGAAGGAAAATTATCAGTAAACCAGTGCAACGTCCCTCATGCCTTAGAAAGAATTGCAGTTCATTTGACACAACTCAAGTAACAAAAGTCTCTTTTCTCTTTCAGAAACACACGTAAAAGCATAGACAAAATCTTAGTTAGAATATCTGTATTGAATAGGCAAGCACATAATAGTTCAAGTGAATCTCCATGTATAAAAGCAAAAGCGCTCTGTTGGTAAGAATACGGCAGGCAGAGTACTTGAATGGTAGAAATGACGCCTCACCTCTACACCACCTAGGCAAAACACAACCACGAGAATCTCAATGAACCAATAAGACATCAACTTGTACAGCATAACCAAGAAACACGAAGCAATCACGACAAAGAAAATTGCTGAAGTTGTGTTGATGTCCACAACACCACTGTAACCACAAGTATTCTTAGTGAGGTATTCATCGGAACCATCCTGCTAGGTAAACATTAAAAATTAGTCGCCTGAAGAAATCCCCTGTCTTGACTAAATTTTATCAAAAAGCAGAAGATTATTAGTAAATGCTCCCTGCTTTACCTTTAAGAGCTTGTCTTGCTCAATAGCTGCTTCTCTTGCACTCCATGCAGACCAATAAGATGCACATAGGATGGTACCAACAGCCATTAGCCATAAAAACACTTCAGCAACATCAACCAACGGGCGCTTTGGAGAGTAAATCTGAATGGAAACTGAAAACAAATGGCAACCTTGTGAATCAAACAGAAATCGCTATAAAGAGTAACATGCTTATTTGATCGTCTAATGGTCAAAACCTTTTGGGCGGAGGTTTACCATGTGAACTGTTCCTCATGCTTTGTTTCAAGACTGCACCAGCATCTTGCGGGAGCATGACAACAGGTATGCCAATATCTACATCAGTTTCATTTGCTTCACAGACCATCTTGAAGAGTTCTGGAGAAGTACCCCGTCAAGGTGCAACCACGTAAAATCAGCAATTGGAAATTATCTAATATCAATATCTGTATAAAGATTCTTGTTACCATGATAATAATGGTCTATAGTTGGACAATGGGATTAACAAACAAGAAGAGTGTTTTCCGTTACAGAATTTTACATAAGAAACTGGAGCAAAATAATTACAAAAACACAAGTGCACCTTCTACGGAGCAAACTAATCACAAGTCGTATCTCTATATGTGTTAATAAGTGAACTGTGTGTTTGGATGGTAGAACTATTTTCAGGAAACGGGATGTTGACATGACCCCTAGCGTTTAAAGAACTATTACACTACTCGCGGAGAACAGAGACCTGTCTGGTTGTTTATGATGAGCAGAGCTGAAGCTCCAGCAGCTTCTGCAACATTTGCTTTGGTAACAAAACTACAGTTTCCACGGTGCACCAAGATAGCCTCGCCTGTCAGCTATAGAACAGCAAAGCAGCTGAATAATGAGCCAAGATATGAAATTACGACTCTTAAAAAGCTACCAAAGAGACGCCCCAATTTCCACATCAAGGACGTGTAGTCAGGACAGTTAGAAATACAATCAGCGGAGAAGACAAAAACCTTATTCCTTGGTTTACTACAACAATCAGGGGGGTCTGCAAGAGCAACTTTAGTCTGGTTTGCACGCTTCTCTTTCGATTCCAACGTGGGACCAAATCGAGCACCAATACCCACAAACTCCATTGCTTCTTTTTCGTCCATCCAAATTGGTACTTTAACCTATTGAATAGCAATGTACCTTAAGCCTTCAGCTGAATACATACATGGAAATTGAAAATTCTTTATCACATCCAATGATCAGATTGCTCTAATCTACCAATGGATTTGCATTCTATCCCTAATACTGTTAGCTTTCCTCAAGCCATTGTGATACTGGACAGATCAAACCCAAATTCAAACATCATAACCTTCAAGAATGCTTCCTAAGCAACCAAAACACACACTAGCATTACACACACTGTTGCTTCAGCAGCACCAAAATCAACAAGAAAATTTTCAAATACAGTATAAAAAACAAACAAATACTAAATGGGATTAGAAGAGCAGGAAGAGAGAGAGAGAGAGAGAGGATCTTCACCAGCACAAAATTGTTATCACAACCAGGTCTCTTGGGAGCAACATCATCTTGGTGAACTATGTCGCCTGCAAACACCACAGAAATGCACAAAAACACAGCAAGAGCAGATAAAGAACAGCAGAGAGATGTGCTCTTCGACTCCATCGACTCACAAAGAAACACTCAGGAAATATCTGAGCTTGAAGATCAGAGTAAAGGGTCAAATGGGGATTCTCTTTTCATTCTCTCGAAGTCGAATCCTATCTTTGGGAGATATTATTATTGAGATATGTATGAAGTGGGAGACACTGAGCAGAAGAAGAATTGAGATGCGTACGAAAAAAAGAAGAAATAGTTACTGTTTGGCTTTCACTTTTTCTTACGTTGTATCGCGACAAGTCCACCGTGTTGTAGTAACCATTGGACGGGTTTTCAATTATTTCAGTCAATTACTCTTTGGCCGTCGCGGAAGTGGAGCGTGCAACAAACGCGATCAAGGGGATTTTTTTTTTTAAAATAAAATACAATATGCTCTACTCAAATTTGATATAATTATAAATATTTTATTTTTATCTATATGATGTAGTGTATGTTCAACGTAAATGAAATCTCGTTGGTTCTTTGCATGAGCACACGGTTGGAGGAGTAAAGCTTGAAAAAAGTCTTCAAATCGGAAAAGTAAAATTTCGTGATTATATTTCCATCATTCTATGTTACAATAACCACTTATTTTATTCTAAGCTTGTTTTATGCTTATTAAATGACGAATGCCCAAGATTAAGGGATTGGTTCCCTTTTGATTTAAAATTTTAAATATACTTATTTTCATGCTCCCGTTGTCTTTCTTTTAACTCATTAACAGAAGTTTCTATTCTTGCTCTATAAATTATTTTAAATCATATACTTTAATATTAACTTATTGTTTTATAAATATTTTATTTGTAATGATATTTATAAAAGTTGCACACACATAGAGTGTGTCACAAATTACTAGTTTAAAAAATTATCAATATCCTTTTGATTTTATCGAACGTCTAACAATTAATTCAATCCATTAATTTTCGTTAGATTTTTATCCATTTTTTACAGTGAACTTATCAAAATGTCCCTGGGATTATGAATTGTAATTTTATTTAATTTTTTATGGACTAAGTAGATAATATTTTTATAATTTTTCCATCAACCTCGTCCAAAATTTTTATATTTTTTAAGAAGAAAAAAATACAAAAAAGATAAAATTAATAATTCCACACATCCATCCATCTATTACATAGTTTCATCAAATATCATGAAATATGTAATTTTTTAAATAAATAAAAAAAGTATTTAAAATTATAATAAACATCGTTTAATTGTTTTTTTCCCATTTCCTTTTTCTTTTTCAACATATGAGATAAAAATTAGTGTAACAACCACCTTCCCTAAAATTTGGCATAATTATAAATACCTCCTCATTATTTGAAAAATTATAAATATTCCTCTTATGTTAATGTTCGTCTAACAATGAGCCCATTCTGTTATGTTTTCATTCAATTTTTATAGTGAATTGACCAAAATGTCATTTTAGATTATAAATTATAATCTTTTATATATTTTATAATTTTTTAAAATACTTTTATGAACTAATATTCCCTATAATCCTAATTTTTTTTATATTTTAAAATATTTTTTATTTTTTAAAAAAATTCAGTAAGGGTAAAATAGTGATGTCCACTTCACTGTTTAGGGGTTACATAATTATTTTCTATTTGAGGGAGATATTTATACTTTTTCAAATAATGAGAGGATATTTGTAATTATGTCAAACTCAGGGAAAGTAGTTATAATTTACCCTAAAAATTATTGTGATGAAATATCACTGAGAAAACTTCAATTTTAGATTGGTTTGTATATGAATTTGAACTTCTTTTCATTTAGATTAATAGGTTTGTTTTTCAAAATTTGGATGTAATTTATGAGTAGTACTGCAAAATTTTTGTATTTTTAATTTTTCTTGAAATAAATAGATTTTAAATAAATAAAAAAAAACCCATCAGTTTGTGAATAAGTAATGTTTATTTAAAAGTTATAAAAAAAATTAAAATTAAATATGTTCTACTACGCCACTTATAAGCACATATAATCAATAAAACAATATAAAAATAAGATAAAATTAAATAAAAAGTATTGTACTTTTACTCATGCAGATTACCGGATTAATATTTTTGGTCCCAGTAGAGTAAAAAATATTGCAAACGTAGTTCCAAAATCTGACTGATTCCGTACCACAGAATTAGTGTATGGGACCACATCTGCAATATTTTTTTAGGACAAAAAATATTAAACATGTATAGTACATGATAAAAAAATACAAACTCCTCTGTCCCATGGGACTAAAAATATAATTTTACTTAAAAATAATTTTTGATTTTATTTTTTTTTTGGGTTAAAATTGAATCGTACGTACCTAAATCAAATATAGAAGATTTACTGTAGTAGGTGAGAATTTTTTTGTTCGAATCAAAAGAACTGATCTAATTACTCAATAAGTGAACGATTTAATCATTCTTCTTAAATCGTATGCTAATAACATAATAAATAAATTGTATTTACTACGTAATTATTTTCGATATGATCAAATTGAATTTGAATTAGAATTTAATCCCGAAGGAGTGAATGTCCTATTACACACTAAAATGTTACTGGCCAGAGACAGCAAAGTTACATTTTCAGTTCTTTCAGATAAAATTTCAACACTTTTGGTCTTCTGCTTTAGGGAAAAATGCAAGCAACCCCCTTGTGATATTGCAAATGAGCAAATTACCCCCTTGTGAAAAAATAAATAGCGATTTACCTCCCTATATTTTTTAAAATACAACAATTTACCCCCCTATGATTTTTAAAATGAAGCAATCTACCTCCCTATATAAGGAGGTAAATTGCTTCATTTTAAAAAGTATAGGGAGGTAAATTGTTATATTTTTTTCATAGGGGGGTAATGTGCTCATTTTTAATATCACAGGGGGATAAATTGCTATTCACCCCTTCTGCTTTATGAGATTGTAAAATAATTTTAAAATTGGAAAAATTCGATACATTTAGTCCCATATCCAAATTTATATAAAAGTATGTGTCGAATTTCTTTAATTTTAAAAAATTCGCAAAATACAAAACTAAGTGTATCAAATTATTATTTTGCCAGCCAAAAATGATTTGACGTATGGATTGATTTGTTTTCATGTAGTTTGATATATCGGGTTGTCAGTGGGGAGAGATAAAGGGAAAAGCGCGTGTACATGCAAGGGAGGGCACCGGGCACCGGATGGGCCTGTAATTTATTTCCGTATTTTGTCCGTACAGATAAGGGTGGTCGGTCCTTATTAATTAAGTAAATAGGGTTCCTAGCTCGTGCGGTTGTGATTCCGCAAGTTCAGTCCCACTCTACCCACCATGCATCTCCAAATCTCATTGGTCAATCATCAAAAGTCAACTTTATTTATTTTTCCTTTTTCCTTTTTCCTTTTTTTCTTTTCTCTCTCTCTTTTCTTTCTTTTTTTTTTTTTTGGCAAATTTGTAACATATTTGTATATTAATTAAAGGAAGGGATAATTACAATGATATAATTATGAATACTGCTTTATTATTTAAATTTTTATTTGATATTTTATGAAATTATGTAATCATTGGATGGAGATATGGAATTGTCAATTTTGAATTTACTGTATTTTTAAAAAAAATAAAAAATAGAATGAGGTGGATAATTTTTTATTTGAAAAACTATATAAAAATATTCACTCAATTCATAAAAAGTTTTTTAAAAATTATGATAAATTAGTAAAATTATAATTAATAATTCATAAGGGCATTTTGGTACGTTCACTAAAAATAATGGATGAAAACCTAATGAAAATTAACGGCTTGAGTTGTTACCGATAAAAATTATAAGGTATTAATAATTTAGCAAATAATAAAGAGCTATTTATAATTATACCAAACTTTATGAGATGTAATTTACCCTTAAAAAAGTCGTTATAAATGTGAAAAAAATAAACATGCAATAATTTTAGAATATTCTTTTAAAATAAACGATAATATATAAAAAGGTTTGGGTGAAAAAAAAATATTTTTTTCAATTTATACATTTATCAAATTTCAATATTTTATATGATGTAATTTCTTTGCATTTATAAAAGGGTTTATTTTTGTATATTGATGGAAAAATTAAATTATTTTTACTTTATCTTAAAAAAATAAATAAAAAAGCTAAGCATTCACTATTATTAAATTAAATAATTTATTTTAATTTTTGGTTTGGGACCCCATTATAATGGAGTTGATGATATGTCAATTCCAAAGGGAGAGTATTCCATTATTCCACGATAAAAATAAATAAATAAATAAATAAAGTAGAGATAATGGAGAAAGTTGCATGAGTAGTACATATTCCACTCACTTTTGTCTTAATTATTAAGTTGGAGAATAATGGTGTGGTTGCTACATAATATTGTTACTCATCATTTTTCAATCAACTACCCCTAACTATTCCATTTTGCACATGCATAATTGCACATTATCCCTTCTGCATTTTGGCTCTTATGATAAAATATTAAAATTTTATTTTATTTTAAATTGATTAACTGGAGAGATATTTTTAAATATGGCATGTGACGTCGCCAGAAAGCAAGATCGACTAAATTTATATTGTGTGTTTCAGTGCACTTAGATAAGTAGAGAAAAGGTATTACTTTATCCCTTGTTTACGTTTATTACACGGTTTAGATCAATTGGTCAGGGTTATTATAGTAATTCAGCATGTCTGTGCTGATTTGGTAAGTTTAACATTTGTTCTTCCTTTTGAAGTTGTCCCTCTTCCATTTTTCTTTGATTTCTTATCCGGACATAATTAAGAAAATGTATTCCCGAAGTGAGCCGGGACGAGCTCCATAAATTATGAGGAAGAACAAGATACTTTATGCAAATTAAGTGGTAAGTGCATTGCACTTGCCATATATTGGTTCAGATTTGATCAAACCCAATTTGAATTGAATTTTCCCCATCAACATGTTGGGAAATCGATCCACAAAAAAGTTCATGGTGTTCAAACTCAATAGAAGTGAGCTGCAAGTCAAAATCCAACTCATACCCGAAAAAATGAGTCCCCAAAACACTATGAGGGACACACGACAACACAAACATACAACAAGACACAACAAACCCACAATTAAGCCTGAGTTCCAAAGCAACTCCTGAACTATCGACCACGATGAAGTGCTGCAACCATGATGTCTCATATTTTCATTGTCTACAGTCCTTCAAAGTCTTAATACTAAATTTCAAGGTGACTCATAATTTGTTCAGACAGTTTAGAGAAAATTACACATCTGCATTTAAAAATAAATTTCAACCCCTTTGATTGCAATTTGAAGAGACAAATAAGTGAATAGTTTTTATTGTTAATATTCGTTTCTTATATCTAAAAGTGTTTTTTAGTTTTACTTTTTCTTTTGTAATTTTAGAACTACACATGTATGTAGCTTGTCCAATTCATTGAACATTGATCGGATGGTTTTGATCCCTGTCTAGTGTCCACAACGACACTATCATAGTATTTGGATTTGTATTTTGAGTATTTTGTTTCGTTGTTTTGGAGATAGAGAGAGAAAAATAGAAATAAATAAGTTGTTTGGTTTCATATTTTGGCATTTCTCGAGATAAGATAAAATACGCCCAATGTTTGGTTTTGTACTTTTTACACATTATCTGTGTGTTTTTTTATTTTTTAATTTTCTATACATAATATATATCTACACTTGTATATAATATAAAAAAAATATGACTTGACAATGAATATTGCTTTTTATCTCAAAAAATACAATCTTAAACATACAATATTTGTATATAAACATATTTATATATAAAAATATATATGATTGATAATGAACAATAATTTTTGTCTCCCAAATTCCAATATCAAACCTACACCACTTATTTTAATATATTTTAAATTACCTCAAAACACAAATCTAAACATACCATCTATCTCCAACACACATTTATTTATCTATATTTTTCTCTCTCTATCTCCAAAACACCAAAATAAAACATTCAAAGCACAAATCCAAACACTATCACAATGTTTGGATTTGTTTTCTGAGTGTTTTGTTGTATTTTGTGGAGATAGAGAGAGAAAAACAAAGATAAATAAGTGTGTGTTAGAGATAGTATGTATGTTTGGATTTGGTTTTTAAGATAATTTAAAATAAGTATTGTATGTTTAATGTTGTGTTTTGGGAGACAAAAATTATTATTCATTGTCAAATCACTGTCAAATCATGTCTTTTTTATATATTTTTATGTATATGTATGTATTTATGCTAAAACAATTTAAAACACCTAGATAAGGTGTTTTTGATGATGACAAACATTGGGTATGTTTTGACTCGTCCGGGTGATAACTTGAAAATGAAAACAAACATAGTGTATATATATTTGTCTGTCTTGTGTCTGTCATTCATAAAGTTGCTAAATAAGAGGGTGTTTGATTCAATTTATAAGGTATTCATATCTTATGAGATGCTGTAAAGTATTGCATAAATATATTTCAGTATATGCTAGTTGCTTGCCTAATTTGCTTGTAATTTAATTTATATGAACCAACACTTCAAAAAATTATTTGGTATAGTGTTAAACACGTGTCTGATATAGATACAGTTAGGACATATTTCGAACACGGCTCCTGTATTTGAAAATATAAAATAAAATAAAAATTGAACACATTTTGAGTTTATTTTTATAAGTTTAAAAAATTTCGGCTGTCTTTAAAAAAAAAAGAATTTTGGACTAAATAAAAAAAAAGAAAAAGAATTGGTTCACTTCTACTAGATGTTTTGGGATAAAATGACTAAAAAATCGAGAGATGGTCTTGATAATTCAACTAAATTCGATGATTAGAAATTCTTCATTACGTGTTTTTATGTATATTTTTTAAGTCATATAATTGATTAGACATTTAGGTGTACGATATATTTATTTTATGTTTTATCAAATATTTTTCATATCACACGTTTTAATTTTATGTGAAGAAATTGAGAAGATATAATAAAAAAAATATATTATAGCTGTATTAGTATCGTATTGAGTTCTAATTTTTTGAAATTTTTCCATATCGTTGTGTCCATGTCCATATTGATGCATCATAGGTCTGAACTATCTTATAATTATAAGGCATATCTTTTTTTTTTTTTTCAGTTTTTCTAATTATATATGCTAAATAATTATCAAATTATTTTTGTATTTTTTTATTCATATAAAATTTATTTATACAATTTTTTGCTGAAAGGGGAACTTAGCTTCGAACTATTTGGGCTACAAAAAAGCCTCCAGTTAACAAAAAAGGAAAGTTCGGCCCAAATATTCAATCGGGCCTCGGCCCATTTCCCGCTATAAAAATTGGAGAACCCGAATTTCCCTCCATTTTGACAAACTAAAATCAGATCAAAAGCTCACACTCCAGAGAGCGCTGAAGAAAAATCTTGGCGAGTAGCTCGGATTCAATATTCGTTAGTGGTGAAATTTGTGATTTCGTGGAGATTTCACGGTATCAGTCTTCGAGTTTTCTCTTGATCTTTGGCAGTTCAGTTCTAGCAACCGGTCGACCGCCGTTGATTTGCAGTCGGCTTATGAAGATAAAAAAAGCCAGTGCTCCGGCTCCATCTCCGTGCTTCCTTCTCAATCTACGTTTTGTTTATTTTCCTCGTTAGAGTTGTTTTGTGTGGTCATTGAGATTTATCTCTTTCTCTACAAAGTATATGAATGATTAGATTGTATGAGACGCAATTGTGTTGTTTCGTACGGAGTGCACTGACTTGTATATGAAATTACTCTCTCATTCAATGTGAAAACTGATTAAATTAGCGTCTGTTTGGGATATTAGTAGGACGCTTTGTGAGTATTTAAGTGTGGATAGTTTTACCCTGGTGTTGAATGAATTGTCCTTACTAAATATATCTGTTATGGTGCATGAAAAGAATGCAACAATTTTAGATGCATTTGAATACTTCGAGTTTTTCATATATTTGTCAAAAAGAAACAGTAACTTTGATATTGATATTTACCTACTCACTTTATGTGAAACAGATTAATTTAATGTCTACTTTAAGATCTTTAGTATTTCAGTGTGAAATTACTTGCTGTCATATTGAAGACATTGAGTTTATTGTGTGATGAAGTAGGAGATCCAGTAGGATTTGTGCTGGATCAGAACGTTCTTTAATCCCTGGGTGAAGCGATACTACACCACGGCTACTGCAACCACCGCAGCAAGACTTCCAGAGGGAGTTTTGTCAGCACGATCTCTTCGTGCAGCTTTTGCAGAATCCTTAACATGAGGTTCTCGCTAACAAGGTGTTAATTTATATATTTTAGTTTCCTTCAGTGTTTTTATGCATATATATGCCCACATGCATATGTTTACGCTTATAAATTGCAGGAGTAAATGAACTTCAGATCTCAAATATGGATGAAATATTTGGAGGAGACAAATTTATTCTGGTTAACATTGAAAAATTAAAGAAAGATGCTGTTTCGGAGGATTATTTCCTGTCAGTCTTTGTCCATATAAACTAAATGCGAGTTTTTTGTTTTTTTTTGCTCCATGAAAATGGTTCTTACATTGATGTTAACTTAACGCAGAATGGATTTGCATGTTTCTTGGACTGAAAGGTTGATTTACCATTATTTGAGGACTTAGACAAGTTATTAATTGATATATTTACCATTCAACCGTGTCACTAACAATACTTTCAGTTTGTTGTATAAAGTAATTTCCTGATAGAAAGTTTATGCTACCTGTTACTTTGGATATAAGTAATATTTCAGCTTTGAGAAAAATGCAAATTTACCACTATGATATGAGAAATGAGAAAAAATTCCCTATAAAAAATAAAATAGCAAATTATCTCTTGTGTTTGGAAAATGAAGCAAATTACTCTCCTATCTAAATCATTGATTGGGGAATAATTTGCTTTGTTGTTTGAAACACAGCGGGGTAATTTGCTATTTTTTTTTTATAGGAGTATTTGCTCATTTGACATATCTTATGGGGTAAATTGCATTTAACCTTTTTAGCTTTTAACGGTGTCACCTATGTTCTTCACTTACAAGCACATCAGAAAACAACACTTTCAATCTATTGTACCAAGTAGTTTCCTGATAGAAAATTGATGATATCTGTTGCTTGAAAACAAGTAACATTGTGCAAACATTTTAGTAAATTATTTTCTCTTGGTAATTGATTTCGTAATAATCTTTTTTGAACTTCTTTATGTAGGAACAGGAACACAGAGTTGTCGTTGACTGAGAGGAGGAAATTGATGGAGTTTTTCCTGCTTCTCTGTGACTTTTTCTAGCACCATTTGAAGATGTTATCTGTTTTAATTATGCTCTTCTCTGAATATAATTCAAGTAATACATGGTCGTATTGTATCAGTTTAAAAATATAGTTATTCAAGTCCAGTATTTTGGGCATCATTAATACACAAGCTCAAAATTGTGAAAAACAATGACGTATTTATGTTATAATAATCTTCTTCTAACAAAGAATAAATGTTACGAGTGCAGAGTCCAGGACTGAAAGCGGTATTGAGGCTGAAAAGTGTTTAAAGGGAAAGCGGTTTTGTTTGGTGCCAAGACATACACCCTCCAATATTTATTACCTTTAAGGTGGAACATGAGATTCATTATATAAAATAGTTTACTGGATTACTGCTTATTATCTAAGCAAAGCTGGTTTTTGGTCAGAGAAGAAGCAAAGGAAGAGACAGCATAATACTAGGAAATTAATGAGGAGAAAGAGAAAATGCTGCAAATATCATCAGTGTAAACTGAAGGTATATTTTGATATAATTATGTGTAGCAGGATAAGCTTTAGATTGTATGAAAGTTGTGAACACTATCTTTTCTTATATGTTTCTGATATCAGTTTGCATGCGCTCGTGAACGTGGTTGAACCAACCACTGAAATTTGGAATTCAGTTTCAGGAAGAAGGGATAAGAAGATCTCAAACAAACCAGCTGTATTGCGTTATATTTGGATCGTGGTGCAGAACAATTTATGTATGATGAAGTCTTACAAAAGGAATAAAAAGTTAGAAGAATCCTTGCCTGCACCAGATGTAAATGGTCCCTGAAACTTTCAGGTATTTCGGAAGCCTCCTCCACAACAGTTTTTGAATAATCTTAAGTATTAATTTTGTTGGCATTTGTTTTCTTTGTGAGTAGAAAATCCTTCTGCTATAGTGAACTTTTGGTCGCATATATATTCACTGGCATTCTATAGGAAGATGAAAGTACAGAAAAAGAGACTTCGCGGCAATTCTTGTAATATTGAATTAGCTGAGAAAATGGACATCTATAGAGAATTACCAGGATGGGATGGGGTAAATGAAATATACTTTGATCTTTACATGGTAAATTCTTAGTGATCAAACTTTTCATGCATCCACCAGTGGACAGGCAGGCTATCACTTAGAAAAAAACACCCTTATAATCTAATCATTAATCATGGGCTAAATCTATTTTTACCTAGTCCACTATAGAGGGACATGACTCATTGTCATCCCATAATTTGACCTCAAGTCATCAACTGTATCTCCCACAATCTTGTCTTTGTCCTACCCTATCCCGATAACTCTTGGATCAGATTATTCAAAAACCCTAGCTTATCTTTTCAAATCCTTTGACATAAAGTAATCCTCATTGTTATACAGGACTATTTGTTGAATTAGTTTCAATCACAAATCCCTTTGTTAATTTATTCCTAGGGAGCCCCATCAAATTTGTCCCCACATGAGAAATGAATTAATAGCAGTGTAAATATGTTTGTAGTCCCATAGAATAGGATGGGTTAAATATTTTTAATTTTTAACTTTATGAAATTTTTGAAATGATTCAAAAATTCAACATATTTACGAATTTTTGAAAATATTTATAAAATTGAGAAAATTCGACACGTTTAGTCCCATAAATTTTCTTAAATCATTTTGAAAATTCCGTCAAGTACATAACTAAATGTGTTGAATTTTTAAAATTTTTGAACTATTTTAAAAATTTTGAACTAAAAGTATTGAAATCATCCTATGGAACTAAAATGTGTAGTTTTTACCATAAAAGCATGAGCTATGACTTAAATGACTAATGAACTTGTTCTTGACCATCATATCACTTTACCATGAGTCTTCCTCGTCTTCCAACTTTTACCCGCAATTCACATTTTCTCAAAGAGGATTTTGCATCGTGTAGTCTAGAATTTAGTATAACCACCAAGTGTAGTGTAATTTAAGTATTAGCTTTGACTATTTAATTAGATAGAGTATTTCACGACACCAACGCCCATTGCTTTCTCTTTTAGAAATTAGCCCACCCATCAACCCAACAAGATACGGTCTCTTGATTTCGTCTACGTACTTTTTCATTTTTTATTTCTTTTGATCAGATTTGTCTTTTATACTGTACTTTTCCATAAACCAATGAGTTGAGTTGAGATTATTCTTTTTTTAAAAAAAAAGAAAAAGAGAGATTTGAAGTCAAACTTAGGCTTTTGTACTAAAAAAAGACAAAACCCAGCACAACTGTTATTTAAAGAACACAAATCTCATTTCTCTTTCAATAGAGCAACTATATTCTGTTGAAATATACATCCTGGTTCTAGGGTTGGTACGGCTTAAGTCATTTTTGTGTCAAAATTGGATGTTTAGTACTGTACGTGAGAGTGTACTTCTGTATAGTGTTAACACTAATAAGTATATATAAACATATTTAGTTAATTATTTTAAGAAGATTATAATAACATTGATCAACACAATAAATATTATAACGTAAATGTTTGATAACGCCAAAATTTTCAGAAAATTGATATACGAGATGAAATAATTGGCTTTATACTGTTGCAAACTAAGTAATCCGAATTGTGGGTATGGAGTTCTTTGAAAAAAAATATAATACTGAGTGAGATCATGCAAATTCACTTAAAAAAATTTATTTTTTCCTTAGTTACCTAAACCAACAGTTTCCACTCTTAGTTTTTATATATATGAAAGCAATAATTGCATTACCATAATTTTAATAAATTAAACAATACATCAATTTAATTAATATTGTTAAATAATAAACACATTTAAAAGTAAAATTAATGTTTATACATTGGATGAGACATGAAGCTATTACTTTAATTTAAGTGATGGTGCCTCCACTCTTGATCGGCCATAATTGTTTATTGGTGTCCCTGACCTAATATATTACCGAATCTGCAATTTATAGCTTTGGAGGGAAGCTATGTATGTAATTTGCTTTGAGAAGAAGCTTTTAACTAGGGTGCTGCAATCTGCACAGACAAGTGGTGAAGAGCACTTTGATCATTTGATATCTTGGGATAGCAGTGGGTGGTGGAATGATTGTCTTTTGACGTGAAATATAAGTGCTTTTGTTTGTGGTCCACCGGAGGAGTTTTGAGGAGTGAGCAATTCTTTTATGATATCGTAAATGAGCAAATTATTCTTTTATGAAAAAATAAATAGCGATTTATTTTCCTATATTTTTTAAAATACAACAATTTTATCATATTTATAAAGAGGTAAATTGCTTTATTTTAAAAAGTATAGGGGGATAAATTACTATATTTTTTTAATAGAGAGATAATGTGCTTATTTTCAATATCACATAAGAATAAATTACTGTTCACTCAAGGAAAAAAATACAATACTGAAGAAGAGCATAATGAAATTTCTTGGTATTAGTGATGAATATATCATGATTACAACCATTGATAAAGACGTATATGATATAATACTACTAATTTAATTCCTTGTGGAAAATTTGGGTGTGGAGAAAGAGAGGCCTTTGTCTGACTCTTACCAGGGGAACTTTCAATTCAATTAATTTAACTTTCCCTGCTTCACTGTTGGAGTTGGACGCCGCAACTAAACTCATCCAATTCAATCACATCCAAATTGAAAATTTCATACCTCAATCAAAGATTTAGAAGGTATTGGAATTCAATTGAAAATTTTTTGTTTGGTATTTAATTTTTATTTTTTTTGAAAATTTAATATACTGTTTCTAGTGTAGGTTTATTTCACCATGTTTAATATCGAAATATATTTTTTTATATTTAATATTTATGTACATATTTTTTATATATTAATTATTTTTATATTATTCTTCTTATTTTACTTATTTAAAATTTAAAAATAAATAAAAATATAATTATTATTGTTAGGGTAAAATACACTTTGCCCCCCTAAACTATTCCTAATCTAACACTTACCCCTTTGGTTGGACAAAAATGTCCTTCTTGCTTTGAATAAATATATTATTTTCAATATATTTTAGTATTTTGCACTTAAACCATCATTAAATTATTTTTATTTAACAAGGAAGGAATCTAAATTAAAAATGGAGTGTAAGTTAATATATATAACCAACAATTAATATATGCTTTTCAAAACAAAAATATACTTAACCAAAATTTAAATATTTTTAGGAAAAAATGAATAAATATAAATAATTTATCATATTTCTTTTAAAAAAATAGATTAAAAGACAATTAATTACTCATTTTTATCTAAAAAGAATAAAATTTTATATCCAATTAATAAAATATTTTCATGAATTTTTTTGTATATTTTTTGATCCCATTCATTACTTAACTTTGATTTTATAAAATATTATAAAATTCAAACTATTTAGTTCATTAACTATATATTACTTTGTTATAGTTAAAAGATAACTTTTTCAATTAATTTTTTATATTAAACTTGAAATGCAAAATTGTTAGAAAACTAAATTGTTTGAACTATATATATATATATATATATAATATAAGAGCAATATTGTCTAAAACTTTAATTATAGCGGGTAAGTATTACATTTGTTAGTTTAGGGGGTAAATATTACATAAAAAATAATTTAATGGGGCAAAGTATATTTACCCTTATGTTTAATATGTAATTTTAACTATTTTATATTTTAAGTGAAAATTTTGATTTGTCGAATATACAATTGCAATAGTTCCCAAAATTCACTCCATCGATTAATTTGATTTGGTATTCAGTATAATATTTTGGCATATCAAAATTTTAATTTGTTGCAATTTTCATTCAGTTTAATTTGATTTTATTGAATGAATACCTTTAATCAAAGGCAGTGACTTGATTGTAAAAACAAAGAAGTATTTTTTAAAATTATCATTGATAAATAAAAAATGCCTTCTTTTATATTAGTATCGATAAAAATAAAATAAATATCAAAAAATAATACTTTGAGGCAAACATAAATGATTCGGAAAGAGATAATATTAAGAAATTTAGAACGATAGAGAGGGGAAAAAAAGGTAAAACTAAATAAATATAATAAACTAACTAAAAGAAATAGTTTTTTTGCTCTAATTGAAGATAGTGGAAACAGAAGTTGAAGTGTGTGAAATGAAAAAAATAAAAATAAAATAAAGATTCATAATCATCATTTTCTGTATATTTTCTATGATTATATAACCATTCATTTTATTTATTTATTGTTATTGTTAGATGCTACAGCAATTAATGGAATTGGATTGGATTCTATTTTTCCCTCCATCGCATTTAATATGGACAAGGTATTATTACAATTTTTAAATAAAATAAATCTATAACTTTTACACATATAGTATGTATTAAGTGAAATAAATAATATTCAGAATAAAAAATTCAATTAATTAGAATAGTATTTATTAGATACTGCAAACCAAAAAAGCCCGGGTCAAAATCTTGTAATTCCTCCTGTTCCAGCCTGTGCGTACTTGCAATCCTCATGCGTTACACATAATCTGACTGTCCTCCCAAAACTGCAATGTTCAGGCAAAGAACAAAAGAACATTCAACAGAGTACGTGTGTTTTGATTGTGTGTTTGTGGGCACTGCTACTGTTAAAATTTGGTGCAAAAGACGAAGGTAAAGCAGGGGGAAAAAGAAGCAAATGGAATAACCCCGACCACTTTTCCTCTTCATGCACTTGATGGTCCCACTCCAAGAATAGCATACGATTCTTTCTCTCTTCCCTGCCAACACAAAATTACAAAACACACACATAAACGTTCTAATACTTTCACTTTCCAATCTTTCTTTCTTTCTTTGCTCTTCTTTTCCCCTGTGTCCGTTGTTTGCAACTTTGCATGCTTGGTGTGGTTGTGAATACCTATCAAGATTGAGTTTTTATGAGCTTTGGATACTTGGTTTTATACATTTTCAATTTTTCCTTTTGTGGGACTGTTTTGAATTTGCTCTAATTTTGGTTAAAAGAAAAGAGTATTTTGAGACAGCAAAAGAGGAAAAGTTTCAGTATTGATTGGAGCTTCCGATTCGGGTTACTTAGAATCCAGAGATTAATGTTACATTTTCGCCTGCAGCGGATGATGCCAAATTTTATTTTTCAAAAATCTGATCAGTTCAGAGGCTGCTGCAGAATCATGACGGTGCCTTTGAAGAGAAAATATACCGACTTTCCTTTTATGAGAACGCAGTTGTCTCCATGTGTGTTCCTTTGTAATTTCTTTTAATATATATCCTTGAAGGCAAGGGAAGATTGGATGCCTTTTATTACTATCAGAGGTTTCAGGGGATAAAAGACTCCAGAAGGAAAGAGTATCAAGATTTCTGTTTCGTTTTTTGGTTGAGTAATCTTTATGGAAATAGTTTCTGGAAGGGCAACGCCATTGCTATGGCCCATAATCACTCTCAAGCTTATGTGGTTGAAATAAGACAAAGGGCAAAAAGTTGATTCCTTGCCTGGCCGGGAAGACTGTTACTTTTAGCTCTTTACACAACTTCTGAATTCTTGAACAAGTTTTCTGGCTGCACGTTGGATCAGACTTCAGGTATTAATCCACTTGTCAATACCAAGTAATCTCATAGTCTTTGATCTCTCTTACCCTTCTTTCCTTTTTCAAAATTTTTTAAAAGAAGAGTATTTCATGGTGTTTTATAATTCATATGTTTTGCAGGAAAATCTGTTTGTTTGTGTTTTCATTTTCAATTTCCAGTAGAAGATATGAGTTTTCAATTTTGTATAGGTTTTCATGTGAAATGAGAATGTGTTTGTATTAGTTAATATATTGAACTACGGTGTCAAATCAATATATTCTCCAGGAAAATACGTATAAACAAACATGTTTTCAATTAGTATTTTGCTGTTCTTTATTTCTGGTTATGATCTCTCTCTTGCTTTTCCTTTTTGTTTATTTTTCTCGTCCTGAATTTGCTTGACCAGCCATCATCTATAGAGCTATGGCATTTGCAACCACTAAAGGAAGTTTAAGGTTGTTGTAAGATTGTTTATTTTGACATAGCTAATTGGAATATGTGATGATGCTGTTGTTCATTGGTATTACCCTGGAATATGTCAAGTAAAATATATACTGGAGTTTGATGATCAGACAAGACATGAACAAGCATTTCTTGTTACCAGATGCTAGATACTTCCTTGCTTTAGCCTATGAACAGAGTTACTCATATTGATTTGTAGATCAAGACATACTTGCTTATCTAAGTATCCTTTTTTATGCTTAGATTGATCTGTTTCAGCAATTCTTGCCATATTTCTCCCACAAAGAATTTTCAATATAGAGTGGGAAACAACATATATCTGGAGTGCGGCAGATTGGCTCTGATAATCCATGTTTCTTATATTACAGTGTCAATTTCTTGTTTTTAGTTCCCACATTTAATTCTTGTTTTGGTGACTACACTGCAGTAAGTAAGTGCACTTGTCATGGCA
>NC_026155.1:1120739-1131674 GCF_000512975.1 Sesamum indicum
GAGGGGGATCAGGCAGGCTGTATGTGGAATTTGATTAGCATATTTGATTTCCGTCATGGTCGATCCACCAGAAGAATGCTTGCGGATAGAAGACGAGCAAGCAAGCAAGACATTGGTAAGGAGAATTTTAAATTGTACTGCAAGTACTGATACTTATTAACTTCTTTTTTTTGTTTGTTGTTGTTGTTTTTGCTTTCTGTTTGTTTTCCAGGTGTTAATGTATTTTCTTGTGCTGTCTGTTTGTTTTCAAACTGATTCACTAATTCCTGGCGGTTCTGTAGGTGCTGGACATTCAAGTAACCAAACAATTCTACCTCCTCTGTCTGAAATTTGTGAAAATGTGGTGGTGAGTTTTGGTTTTACATTCTACTTGGCCTGTAATTTGTATGCTTGATTTTCTAATTACATTTGGAATCTTAGGATGCTGAAGACCATAATACACCTATCACTAATTTTGCCAAAACAAGTGTGAAGGAACTCATGGAAGTAGAAATGCGCAATGAGCAAGGCTCAAAGATCCGGTCAAATTGTTCTGAGATGGATTTGGAGAAAATTGAGGCAAAATATCAAAATATTATGGAGAAGAATCATAGGAGGAAACAAAAAAGTTCCCATATATCTCGAGACATGGATGTACTGGAGTTGGGTGCTGCAAACTGCTTTGTGCCTGAAAATTTTCACAAATTTCTTGAAGAAAGGCCTTCAGATGATCTTGTTCCGGAAATAGTAATGCAAGCACTGGCCCAGATTAATCTGGGGAGTACAGAATGCATGAATCATGATTGTCCTGATGTACCATCTGGTCAAACTATTTCAGTTGCTGAAGAACAGTTAGTTGCAGCTGTAAATCTGTTTATCGAACAGAGGTTAAGTAATAGCAAGCATTTTGAGGAAGAAGGGAAACCGTGTTGCTCCAGAGAGTTGGTGGATGCTCTGCGAACACTAAGTTCTAATAAGCGCTTGCTCTTTAAATTACTTCAGGAATGGAACCCTCTACTCATTAAGCCCATCCAAAACTTGGAGGACACTCAGTTGAGGAAAGACCGAACATGCAGCTCCTTTTCAGCATGCAATTTGTCAGAAGAGAAGCTAAAAGAGTTGAAATCTAATAAATTCAGTAGCCATGGAAACCGTAACTTCTTTCGTAGAAGGAGGAAATTGCTAGACAGCTACCTTTTCGGAGGGAACAAGGATTTCCAGTCTTCAAGTAAAATTGTCATATTGAAACCTGGATCAGTGCCGGCACAGAGCCCTGAAACTGATGTTGATTTTCCCAGCAATGCATTCCAGTCACACTATGAAATGGATAAGAATGTGCACAATGAGAGAAATGCACCGCATTTTTCTTTGACTGGCATTAAAAAGAAGCTGTGGCAAGCAATAGGAAAGCAGAGAGGGGAAATTTCTCATGATGGACGGATCCTTAAATTTGCGAGTAACCAAAATGGGACTAGTGGCAACAAAGGCACAAAGGGGGAAATTTTTTGTTGGAGATCTCCTAATAGGAACCATTTTTATACTGAAAGATTTGCCAAATCTTCCACAAGCTTTAAGATGGGTGAACAGGTTGGTAAGTTAAAATATAGTGGCTCAACAATGCTGAATCAAACCTGTCAATCAGCAAAGCTTGGGGTACCTAACATCTATATTGAGGCTAAAAAACACCTCTCTGATATGCTGACCCACGGAGATGAAAATGCAGAGTCCACAAACAGGGACTCCCCCAAATCCCTTGGCAGGTTCCTTTCTCTTTCTGATTATAGTGGTTCTCCGTGCTGCAGCCCTAGAGAACAACATGATGATGTCTTTACAACCTCCCTGGTGTTATCTCCATGCGGATCAGTCAAGAACAACTTCAATGGGCTTTTGCAAGAAAACCATACCAATCATCCGAGTAGGCAAACATTGGACTATCGACCATGCATCTCTCCTAGCAATCCCGAGGTCCAAGTACAGTGCCTCAATATGAACGTTAGTATTTCATTGGAAGGTGACAAAGAATATTCTTCAGAAATTCAATCCTCTAACGAAGATATTATAATTCCTGAAGGTAAATCACGTTCATCCCTGAAAAGTAATTGTCTCTATTTGTCAATATGGTAAAAGAAGTTTGTTATTCTCTACCAGTTTCAAGATCGTTTGTGAGAGTTGTGGAGAATCAAGAAACGAATGGATCAAATGCTCATGAGGAGGAAAAGACCACTTATACTTGTACTAATTCATCCAGTAATTTTGTCACTGGAGATTACCAGAATGCAGACATTAGAGAAGTAGAAAATGATGAAATCGCTTCTGAATGTTCGAAAGATTCTTCTGTGTGCTTCAAATCGGTAATTTCGTTATGCTACGCCTGTTAAATCAATGGATAACTTTACATTTTTAAGCCATTGTATATAGAAACACAGTGGTTTGACACACGGTTGTCTTGCTGTAGTATTTCTTAGTCTTGTTGCTTCTTTTATTCCAGGATCTATTTGGAGAGGTTCAAATAATGTCTTCTCCACAAGTTTCTCCGACATGCTCTCCAGCAAGCAGGGAACTGAAAGAGTCTGACTGCGTAGTTGACAGAACAGAACGACCCAGTCCTGTATCTGTTCTTGTACCATTGTCCACAGATGACGATATCAGTCCTGCAAGCACCATATCTCAGCCAGGTTAGTTTACATTAATGACTTGAAATAGTCTCTCATTTTGTTTCTTTTATATGTACAACTTGATTCCAAAATGGAACTGCCTGTGATATTCAGTAAAAAAAGAAATTCAACCGTGCCATATCGACTTTGAACAACAATCTTCGGCTAACGACCAAGTAATCTGCATGAGAATTTCGACCGAGGGTGAGGAGTCTGCATTTGAGTATGTCGAAGCGGTGCTGCTTGGTTCAGGTTTGAACTGGGACGAGTTTTTTTTGAGATGGCTTTCTTTATACGAAATTCTGGACCAATCATTGTTCGATGAAGTCGAGTTATATTCTGGTCGACCCTGTCACGATCAGAAACTCCTCTTCGATTGTGCTAATGAAGTTTTAGACGATATTTGTGAAAGCTATTTTGGATCCTTCAGTAAACAGAACATTCACATTCAGCCTCTCCTGAAAGGGATAGATCTTATACACGAGGTATGGCAACGAATCGAATGCCATCTCATGCAGCATGCAATGCCTCACCCTCTGGATCAGCTCGTTAGAAGAGACATTTCAACATCTGAAAAATGGATGAATCTCCAATCAGATATTGAGCTCGTCAGTTTTGAAATGTCGGACATCATTTTCAACGAAATCGTGGACGACACTCTACTGTGCTTCATAGACTGCACATCCAAGTACAAGTTTCAAGTCCTTCAAGTTGAATCCGACTCAACTAAGGTTACCAGCTCGTAGAGTATAACTGATTATTCCCCAACTCTGGAAGATACACAGAACATAAATCTCAGAAACATCAGCATTGCTCCGCAAATTTGGACATGGTTACAGTTTCTTAGTACAGTAAGTACTTTCGTCCCCCACATGGTAGCATCCACTGTTTCTTTTCAGACACTTATCGTCTTAGGGTACTCAGTCGTCGGTGTATTTAGCATCTTCTGCATCCACATGTTTGAAGTTGTGTCTGATTTCTTGATTCCGCATAGGTTTTATTTTTAATACAGAATGGAGAGATATTACAGGTGATGATCAGTTAACTGCAAAAGAATGTTAGAGAAAGCTGATGTTTCCTTCTAAGCATATGCTTTGTCCCTAAATTTTAGAAAATTCTTAACAATATCAAATTCCGTATCAAACCAATTACAGATCAAGTCTGATGTACTTATTATGTAATTTGTTATTTTTTTTAAATTGTATATAAGTTATATGTCAAGTGTATTGCACTTGTTATATAACTAATTCAGGTTCGATATGATTCAATTTGGGTTAGAACTTTCCATCAACTTTACTATTTTCCCTTCTTCCATAGCTTGACATGCTATCTTAGTTGCTTTATTGATTCTTAAACGTTAAATAATACATGATATCGTTAAATATTTATAACAACGACAATATTTAAATTTCATGATATTATTATATAGGGATAATTGCGATTTTGTTCCTCAAATATAATTACTTATGTAGTTTTGGTTTTCAAATAATTTGATATTGCAATTTTGGTCATCAAACTGTTATATTTTGGTGTGTTTAGTCATTCCATTAATAAGATCGTTAAAGTTAATGAAAGTTTCAATTGAGGGGGAAAATAGTAATTTTTCTTTCAATTTATTGTATTTTTCAAACTTTGGTCCAATGCACCTAATTTCTCCATTTTTCTTTCTTCAATATAAAAAAGAAAAGAAAAAGGTCCACTAAACTCATAAATAGCGGTTAGTAACACTGACATCATTACACCAATTTTTAAATATGATAATTTTATATCCCTATAATAAATATAACATGATGATTTCTTTATTTTTCTTAAAATGTGATTTATTGATTTATATAATTTATTTTTATTTATAATATATTTTAATATAAAATATTATTTATTATATACACACAATAATAACGTGTCGTGACAACCAATACCATAAAATGTCAATGTTCGTTTAAGAAGGAATTTTTTTTTTTTTTTTTTTTTTTTTTTTTTTTTTTTGTGTATGTGTTACAAACTTGTGTTTCATACATTTCTTAATTTGTTCATATGATATTTTATTTACATGGATTTAATTGTTTTTTATTATAATTCCAATTCAACTTTTTTTATGCACTTCTTTTTTATTCTCGTTTGTTATATCGTATTAAATGAAATTATATAGAAGTATAAATAATAATGTGCACATAATTTTTCAATATATAACACAAAGTCAAATTAATTATAGATTCATTCAATTTATATTCTTATAAATGATTTTCTTTTAGTAATAGATCGATTAAACCAATACATCAATATGGCGAAAAATAGTAATAAATTATATCGATTCAATCAATGCATTAATATGATTAAGGATAGTAACAAATTACAAGAATTTAATAACTCATATAAAGTGAGACAAATACTAACATAAAGTGAGACAAATACTACACCCAATACAGGATACAATGGGTAGGTGGATAGTTGACGTGTACTCTGTTCAAAAATTAAGAAATATAAGTTATGGATAAGTACACTGCCTCAGGAAAAATTATATTTTGCACCAATGACATTTGTTTCTGTCCGACAAATAGATTTTTCGTTAGTCAAGATCCACCAAATATAATATGTTGAATCTGCAAGCAAATTGAATGAAAATTCATATTTGCCTGATTGACTTATACATATTCACACGTGCTAATGCATATGAGGAGGTACATATTCATCCTTGTAAGGGTAGTTTGGTCAGAAAAGATTTATTTGACATATAATAAGTCAGTAGTAAGTCAATTATAGAATAAATATAGATTTTTATTCATTAATATCAACAAATTCTGTAATTTTTTACTAATGCAGGGATATATTTATTAGACGCAAACAAAAGTCAGGAATACTAAATATAATTTTTTAAATCACAAAATATTTATGTAATTATATCAAATTTTAGAAAAAAGACAATATAAATTATTCATCTGTACACACAATACACAAAGCATCGAATATAGCATGTGTTTTGACCTGTTTTGGCTAACTACCTAAAACACACACTTATTGCCTGAATATATATTGTTATTGAAACATTAAATTATGAAGGGGGTCACAATAATGTTGCCTGAAATTATGGTTAAAAAAAATAATTTAAAATTAATAATTCACGAGTATATTATAACGTGAAGAAAAAACAAATAAACCCCATGCTGAAGGGCCCCACCAATTCCCTGTGTGAATGGGACCCACTCCCTGGCACCGTGCGAAGCGTGTGAGCCGCACGTCCCAAGATAAGTGCCCAAAACGCGTGCCAACTTCTACACGCTTCCCTCGTGCGAAACCCTCCGCCCCCGCCCCTATTTTCTCTCTCCTCCGCCGCTTCGCCGCCGGGATTTCCCCCCTCCACTGTCAGTAGTCGTTGGAACTGGATAACTTCTCTGGTTCCGTGAGTTCCGGCGAGTTTGCTGCTTTTTCTTTTTTTTTTTTTTTTTTACCTTCGGTGAGTTTGATTCGTCGGAGCAGTTTGTTAGCTGGTTTCGGGGATGATGTTTGGATCTGCACGGGAGTATTGTGGAATCTTTGAATGGGAGTGGAGAGCGACAACGGAGTGAGTTCTTTATGCTTTGTTGAGTTTGTGAGAGCTGAATTTTTGTTTGTTTCTGAAGGATTTGGAATTTTTGAGTGCATACTGCATACTCTAGCTTGGTACTGGAAGCCACTGGTGTTTTATGTTTTCTATTCATTAACCATTGGAAATTAATTGAAGCTATTTGAACTGCTTTAGTGGGATATAGTGAAATAAAATTATTGTTTCCTCGTGGATACTTGCAACTTGAGTAGGATTTTAGTACATGTGGTGAAGTAATGTAACAGTGAAATTTATTGTAAAAGAACTCTGGTAACAAGAAAGCAAAAATTTGAGATGTCAAACGTCTCAACTTCCAGTTAACCTATGCACTGAAGTTTGAAAATTAGTTTTCATTTGTTTTCCTTTTGCGGTAAATTGATGAAGGATCTGCTTCTACATGTCGAGAAACCTTTCTTTTTTGAGATACATTGAAGTATTTACTATGTCTTTTCTGTTTTTTGATATCTTGACATTATTTGCTTCTACATTTTGTCTCAGATATCTTTTACCCAACCAGTAGGATTCCCATGATTATAGACATACACTTCTGGTTTTGATGGAAAGTTTGCTGTTAATACACTATGTTGAAGGTATAAACTGTTACACCACATCAGGAATCAGGTTGATTAATTACTACAAAACCTATGCTTCCATGAGGAGAAGTTAAACAAGAGCTAAGAGAAAACTGGAACAGGTGATGGCGGCGGAGATGCAGAGATTTGGCACAAGTGAAGAAGATGATGATGAAATGGGGATGGATGTGAAGGAGGAAGATGATGATGATGATGACGATGAAGAGAAGAATATGGCAACCCCTGCAGTAGTTGGTGTGGATGTGGGCATTCTGTCAACAAGTGGTAGTAATAGGTATATGCATCACCAACAATATCGAGATCAGCCAACTCCGCAAGGAGGAGGGGCTCGAAGGTGTAGGCCACAGGAAGAGAAAGAGAGAACTAAGCTACGGGAGCGACAGCGCAGAGCAATCACAGCAAAGATTTTGGCTGGGCTTCGCAGGCATGGTAACTACAATCTTAGAGTTAGAGCTGACATTAATGATGTCATTGCTGCTTTGGCAAGGGAAGCAGGTTGGGTTGTTCTTCCAGATGGAACCACGTTTCCTTCCAGAACACAGGTACCAATCACTCTGGCTGGGCATAATCTGTTGTTGTCTCTCAATTCCTATTGTAAATTTGAAGGATAATCACATTCTTGATCAACCCCCTAATGATTCAGAGCAAGGTTAATCTTCTTTACACATTTTTCTCCATTCTTTTTACATGTATATGCATGTCTTTTGTGATTTGCTTATGCAATATGTTGCATGTACTCTTCAATTCGGTCTATGCACACTTGTCAGCTCTGAAAATGGCATGATGTTGGATCTTGGCCGGAGACTGAAGCAACTCAAAATCCTCAGATGATTTAAGGGGGAAAAGAATTGAAAAAGTAGATGTGTAAGATCTACCTAGCTGTTTGAATCCACAATTGAGGAATGATAACTAAGGGTAACAAGCAATTGTTTAAGAGCATTCTGAATCTTTTTGGAGTCATACAACTACAGATGAAGTACCCCACATCAATATCCTAGAAAACTCTCAGACCTGCTTGTCAATAAGCATGTTCTACTATGTGATGTACTAGGAACTTTTTCAACCAACTTCAGCATCCCAACATGCGACACCCAAAACGGAATCTGAGTTTCATAGTGTACGATGAAAGCAGAAGTTCACATGAATGCATCTTGGAATCACAATGGTTGTTATTTTCAATATTTGCAGGGGTCGCGACCAACTGGTGGTGCATCAAACACTGCCATGACATCAGCTTCTTCCCAAATGCCAGCACAACATACTTCTCCTACCTCCTTGGGAGGCATCTCTCCAGGCTATAAGAGTGCAGTTGATTACAGCGCATCTCACATGAAAGGTGTTTTTGTCTCCACCTCATCTCCTTATGATTCATCCTCTGGCGCCAGGTCTCAGAGTCCAGCGATGATTGGAGATGGAGGTGACCTGCAGAATGATCCTCTTCTGGGGGGCTCCATTGGTTCAGTCGACAACAGGCAGGCGAGAAATATGGCTTCTTTAGATTGTGATAGTTTCAGTTGCCCTTTTGATTATTTTCTTAAATGCAGTATGTTTTGTTATGTTTGAGCACATGACAATTTATGCCAACCTTGTTTGAATTTTGTGCCCCTTTTATCGTAGCCTGCAGGCAATATTCATACAGCTGTCTGACATTTCTTCTTTGGTTGGTTGCCCTTTCTATTTCTTAGGTTGTTGACATGCCCACAAAATTACAGGACAGGGATTTTGCTGGCACACCTTATGTTCCAGTTTACATTATGCTGCCAGTGAGTTTTCTAAATTTCATCGTAGTTTTTCTGTGTAAGTTGGTCCACTGGCTCCAAAACTATTGTTATGTGGTCCTATCAATTGCATACATTTGTGTTTGTTTGTCTCACCTAATTTATTTATAACTCTGCGTGGTCTTGTCTGTTCTGAGTAAAGGGTGTGCGTTCTCTTGAATAGAAGTACTTTTGGCTTGTTTCTTTTGTGATATGCATGATACTCAAGAGCACATAGTATAACCAGTTTAGTTGCAGTTGGTTGTCATAGTTTAAATGAAGTTTGATATGTTCCGTGCCCTTTTTACCTTATTATTAAATTTCAGTAATAAATCTTGTACTTGAAACCGCACTTTTCTGTATGTTTGTTGACTCATCAGAAAGCTATAGTTGTAATGAATTGAATCATCTTGGTGCCAGTTGGGTGTTGTCAATATGAAGTCGGAGCTTGTTGATCCAGATGGTCTAGTGAAGCAATTGAAAATCTTGAAATCACTTAAAGTTGATGGTGTTATGGTTGATTGCTGGTGGGGTGTGGTGGAAGCACATGCACCCCAGGAATATAACTGGAATGGCTACAGGAGGTTATTTCAAATAGTAAGGGAGCTGAAAATGAAGCTACAGGTGATTACTTATCATGGACTACTTAGCATTCAGTTATAATCTGTTTTTGTGACATTCCTACTTGCAAGTGCTTCTGTCTGATGACAGTAACACTCTATCACTAAATATATAGCTAGTTTTAATGTTGAAAGCTCCCAGACTCTCTTGACAAATTATTTACTAAGGCCAAAGGAATGTGATAATAACTTTCTGAATAATTCATCATTAAGCAGAAATATCACATCAGCTAAGAGTGCAAAGGCTACTATAGAAAATGGACTACTAATTGCAGGGTGACCTAAATGATTGACGATAGGAGTGTATACAAGTACTATTTTGACACATTTGCTGTTTGTTTTATGTATTCTTTTGAACTTCTACCAACACTACCCAAGCTTATTGTGAGAACAGGTTGTAATGTCCTTTCATGAATGTGGTGGTAATGTCGGGGATGATGTTTGTATTCCCCTACCTCACTGGGTGGCTGAAATTGGTAGAAGCAATCCAGACATATTTTTCACAGATAGAGCTGGAAGGCGCAACCCAGAATGCCTGTCTTGGGGAGTTGACAAGGAAAGAGTTTTGAGGGGCAGGACCGGTGTAGAGGTAACTAACTTTACATCACTCACGGTTTGTGTCCGAGCTACTTCCACTTTGACAACAGAATGTTTGTTCAGCATGTGTTTCTGGTCGTGTACAGATTTGTGCTCATTATGGCTTTGATGTATATTAGAAATTGAGGATTGAGGAGAACTAGAGTTGCTGTTGCATAATGAAGTCCATGTTTTTGCTTATAATGATTTTCTCTTTGGGTTGATGGCAACCTCGAGAGCCCTGGGTTTTGAAAGTTCTCCTCTCGACTTTATACATTGTTTTAGCCACCAGTTAAAACTTGATGTTGAAAAAGATGGATACTTCAGTTGGAAAGGTTTTTGCATGATAGCATGACTTCCATTTGCTGTTTGTTTGCCACATCACTGTGATAATTTTCAATCGTATTTCCTTGTAGTTTTCATGGTTTCATTGTTAAAACTTTAGTCCAATTGACCAGGTACTGTTGTTTAAAGATGCTCACTGTTTTTGTAATTTGGAAACTGTTGTAGGTCTACTTTGATTACATGAGAAGCTTTCGGGTTGAATTTGATGAGTTTTTTGAGGATGGTCTCATATCTATGATTGTAGTTGGACTTGGTCCACGTGGAGAGCTGAGATACCCTTGTAACCCTGTGAAGCATGGTTGGAGATACCCTGGTATTGGTGAGTTTCAGGTAATGGATACATTGTTAAATCCATAACTACTACTATATTCAGGAAAGTTTTGTTTGTAAGGGGTGGGGGTGGGAGGAGGTTCTTAAGGGGTGTATCAGGGAGGAACTCCATTTGTTAAGATGTTGAAAGGAACTGGTATGACTATCCATATGTTCATCAGAACCTCTCAACGCGTGGAAAAATTAAAACAAGAATTCCAGCCTGTTTGTTAAAGTGAAAGTTTTATTGGAATTATATTGATTTGACACCCGTAACAACATGAAATACAATATCATTAACTAATCTAAACAAATTCTCATTTTCACACGAAAACCTATACAAAATTGAAAACATGCATTACCTACTGCAAACTGAAAATTGAAAATAAAAACTTAAACAAACAGCATTGTTTTTCAGTTTTTCTGTGCAGAACCTTTTCTATTATCAGGCAGTATAATGTATCTTGTCTTGTCGTTTGCAGTGCTATGATCGATATATGTTGAAAAGCCTGCAGAAGGCAG
>NC_026155.1:1131684-1226937 GCF_000512975.1 Sesamum indicum
CCTGAGAATGCTGGTTCCTACAATTCACGGCCGCATGAGACTGGATTTTTCTGTGATGGGGGCGATTATGATGGTTATTATGGCAGGTTTTTCCTCAAGTGGTATTCTCAGGGTTTAGTTGACCATGGTGATCGTGTGCTTTCTCTGGCCAAGTTAGCTTTTGAAGGAACTTTCGTTGCTGCAAAGGTAAGCTCCACTAATGCGATTCTGAACTTTGCCAGCACAGCTTGGTCAACCGTAGGAACAATATATCTCAATCTGCTCATATGTGTTCCTGTGCATTCCTACTTTTTCTATAATAATTATTTTATATTTCCCATGAATACACCATACCCTAATATTGTTTTTCCAGAAGATACTAACTGATCAACTTCACAACTATTTAGTAGATTAACAAGAAAATTTGGATCTTTGCATGAGCATGGCTCTTTTGACACTCTGCTCTATTTATCACTGAACAGCTATCAGGCATCCATTGGTGGTACAAGACAGCTAGTCATGCTGCCGAATTAACTGCTGGATATTATAACTCCTGCAATCGTGATGGATATGCTGCTATTATGGCAATGCTAAAGAGGCATGGGGCTGCCATATGCTTTACATGTTCCCATATGAGCATGGTAGATCATCATATGGACTTCTCCGAGTCTCTAGCCGATCCTGAGGGATTAACTTGGCAAGTAAGTATTAGTGGAATAGCTTTGTTTTTCATAATTTGCTGCTTGTTACTTCAGCAAGAAAATATTTATACTTAGCAAAAGCTTATTTCTTCTTTATATTAGAAATTGCATAATGTCGTTTTTGAATTTAAATGGTTTTTGCCAAAATCCGTAGTAACAGCTGATCACAATCTAGGTTCTGAATGCTGCTTGGGATGCTTCTATACCAGTTGCCAGTGAAAATTCTTTTCCATGCCATGACAGAGAAGGGTACAATTATTTATTGGAAAAGGCAAAGCCCATCGGTGATCCAGATGGGAGGCATTTTTCTGCTTTTACCTACCTGAGGCTCAACCCACTTCTCATGGAAAGACAAAACCTCGTTGAATTTGAACAGTTTGTCAAGAGAATGCACGGTAAGATTATTACTCTATTTTTACCTATTTCATGTAACAAGTTTGTAGATACACTGAGTTTTATTAATGTTTTCTTGCTGAAGCAACTTTGTAAATAGCTGATCATAGACTCCGTGTGACATCTATCAAAATTCTTGGCGGATCCGCACCTTTAGATTATGCATCTTCTAGATTATTGAATTTTATCACTGTTTTAAGGTTGAAATATGGTATGTAGTGATATATTAGCATTGTACTAGTTGGAGGTTACATGCTACATTCTACAACCTTTTATTCTTTTCTCACACAGATGCACGTGTTTGAGTGTTGTGAATGGCTTTTGTGAGTGTTGTGAATGGCTTTTGAGCATCCCATTAGAAATTCTCGTTCATTTTACTTACTAATAAGCGAACCTGTGGCAAATCCATTATGCATCAAAGTAGACTTAAGTGGTAACGACATCTTCATCTCGTCTCTATTTGCAGGGGAAGCTGTTCTCGAGTATCAGACATAGCTCCCAAGTTCCAGCGAAAGAACACTAACATAGCTTTCTAAATACACTACTTAGGTACACATCTGTAAAGAAAATGAAGCCAAGCAATAGTCGGACGACTGATCCTCTCCGCAGTCTGCTAAGGTAGACTAACAAATTCAGGTGATGAATTCTGCAGCAATGGTTGATTTGAAATCAGCCTGTGAAAAATTGTTCTAAATGTAATTGTGTGTGTGTGTGTATCAACAAAGAATGGTTTAAAATGTGCAGATTAGCTGAGCATGAAAAATGAGTGATATTTCTCCTAAGCCAAAATTTCCCTTTTGTAATACTAAGTTATGCAGGAAGGAGAAAATGTTTGTACTCACTTCCTGGGCAAATGCCCAGTTTATTTGACAGTAATCTTCTTACTTGTTCTTCTTGCTCTGAACAAAGTGTTGTAATACTAGTGCTAAAAATAGATGTATTTGTTGAAAATATGGAATTTATTTAGTATTCCCATATTTTTTGCATTAATAAATTACAAAGATGGAAATGAGAATAGCTACTCTTCATCATTAAATAGCCATAAGAAATGAGTATCTTTAAGTGAGTTTATGTAAACTCACGCTCTAAATATACATCTTGCTAAGAAACTTATGTGGAATTTTTAGAATCCAACACCTTCAAGTGAGTTAAATGGTTGGGTTTTTTTACACACACACACACACACACACACATATATATATATAATATTAGTATCTAAAACTTTGGGGGTTGTTATATGGGAAAAAAAAAGGTAATTTAAAAGGTAAATTATGAGCCAATGCCAAATCAAATGGATTCTTGGTCGTATGTAAAACTAGCATGTGAAAAGAAAAAACGAGGAGTGAGGTGAGATAGAAAAAACAAATTGTGCAATTGTGGGTATACAAAAATATGTAAGTTTGTGAGAAATAAACATGGAGTAGTAAGGTGAGAGTAACATTTTTTCATTGGAAAGAAATAAATTAAAGGATAAATTTGAATACTTAAAAATTGGTATAATAAAAGATTTTTTAATTTTTTTATATTTTAAAATATATTATATATAAAAATAAAATATATAAATCATAATATCATATTTAAAAAATAAATAAGTAAATAAAAGAAAATCACTTATGTATATTATCGACATAAAAAATTTTGGTGTTATGTTGTCACAAACCGTTATTTGTGAGTGGAAAAGATCTTTCTTTTTTTTATATTAGTGTAGACAGATAGTATGAATATATAAATGAGAATAAGAATTTGAGTAAGAATAGTTGAAAAATACAAAAGGGATTTTTGCTATAATTTAAAAAATTAGTATTGCCGTGTAAATAGTCGTTCTTTATGAGTAAAAATGAATTTTTCTTTTAATTAGTATAGATATAGATGTAGATTACAGGTAAATCTCTTACGATGTTGTATTAATGTACCTCATGGAATAATTGTGCAAAATTTTCATGATGAATAGGAATTATTTATAAATTAAAGTTTTTAAATAATTATTATTAGATTTAATTTCAAAGAATATGAATGTAATTTAAAATAGGAAAAAACATTTAAAAATAGAGGATTAAAGTATAATATATAAATATTTCAAAGTTTCCGTACAGGAACAAACAGGCAAACACTGTCCTACTGCCACTTCGACTTCCCACGCTATAAATACTGCGCGACGTCGTCTCCACGGAAACCCTAAGGATTCTTTTGGGTAGCTCCGCTACTTCTCCGCTGAAGGTAAGTTTTCGCGACCGCTTAAACCCGAAGGTGTTCGTGCTTTTATTCGCTAAGTTGATATCTACTAGGGGTTTCCCGATCCCTGACGGAAAGTTGTCTTTATGTGTCTAAATGTTGGATATGTTATCACGTTTTAGCTCCGTATTTCGTGTTTTAACTCTGTATTCGAGATTTACTTGTATGTATGTTGCCTTCTGTTCGTAGTGGAGTAACCCGGAAGACGGTTGCGAATAGAAGGCACGGAGTTGTGTTTTCGGAAGTGGTTGTTCGATGCTGGTGCTGTGTTTGAGAATGGATCGAATAATTATGGTTTTGATTGAAATTTGTAGTACTAGTAGGAGCTGCATATTTTGGTTTTAAGGTGACCGGGGACGGGTCAAGTGCGAATAAGTGGGTTCTATTTGATTTAATTTTTTTCTGGTTGCAATTATCAATCGTTGCTATACTAATGCATTGTTTAGATTTAGTTATGATTCTTATGGTGGACTATGAATGATATATAGCCATGTTATTGGTTCGTTGAATGAAATTTTCTGATTTATTAGACATTTATCTTCTACTTCAGGCAATGGCGCCGCAACAGCCAAATTCTGGGCTCTTCGTGGGTTTGAACAAAGGGCATATTACTACCAAGAAAGAGCTTGCACCACGCCCCTCTGATAGAAAGGGGGTAAGGTTTACATTTTTTCCCGGTGCACATAGTTGTGTTCTTCTGTTTCCCTGGATCCCCCCCCCCCTGCCTGCAGTATTATGGTTCTCTGTGAAGTTGGTGCAAGTTTTTCCTGTAGGAAGCATACAGCTGTTACATAGAAATTTAATTATTGGCATTAGGCTAACCTATGAGATTTTCAATGATACGATTTTTCTTGTTATTTCTGTCAGAAAACCAGTAAGCGAGTACATTTTGCCAGAAGTCTCATTAGGGAAGTTGCTGGGTTTGCTCCTTATGAGAAGCGAATCACAGAGCTTCTTAAAGTTGGGAAAGACAAGCGGGCACTGAAAGTTGCTAAAAGAAAGTTGGGCACCCACAAGAGAGCAAAGAGGAAGCGTGAGGAGATGGCATCTGCTCTTCGAAAAATGAGGTGACTGCTCGTTACTTGATGTTTTGAGTCTCCTTTGGTCATTATGCTAGCATCATGTCTATTAATTATTGTTAAAGCTCATGTATTTGGGGCTTTGTCTCCTTTACTGTAATTAATTCTGGCACAATGTTTAATTTTGGTGATGCAGAGCTGCTGGAGGTGGAGAGAAGAAGAAATAGGCAATTGAATTTCCACATAGACCTTTTTAGGGAAGGAGTAACTGAGTAGAAGTGTTGTTTCACTTATTTGTTTTGTTAATCTGAAGTTTGTGTTTTACCAGAAGAATTTTTATGCGAATGAGAACTTCATTTGCTGATGAAAGTTCCTTTTTTCAAAGTTAACTGAGATTATGTTGGTTATTCCTGGATTATTGTCATCTGTTGCCTTTTCTCAACATGTGGCACTAGTTAACATCTGGAGTGTAATGTGTGCTGTGGTGAATCCTGAAATGGAATGACAATGATTCGAGCTTATACCTGAATCTGATTCAAGTCAAAACTGCAAAGAATTTCTGAGCTGTAACATATTGGATTGCATTTTACTGTAGTTTATGATGTTTTGTAGTGTGTATTATATAACTACATATAAGCTCAATGAAACAGAAAGGTCTTTAGTTTATCCTTCTAACAGAGAGAATTCTTGATTTTCTGTTAGACTTAATTGTACTTGGAATCATGCTGTATCCATGAATGATATGCTCTGTTCATCAGGTAATGCAAGTAACATTAGGAATGTGATTATTGTATTTACATTTTTCATAATTCTCTTTATCCCTCTTGTTGAATGTAATTAAATGCCATGTCTGGCATAATTGGTGCCAAGTTTTATTGCCCTTGCTACATTGCTCACAGATGATGATTATGCTGGTGGTGTATACGTATTTGTTCTCTTGACTGCTGCTTTTAGTTTACAGTTGAAGTTACGTCTGCTTCGTTAGTGTTGATCTGTTTTGCTGGCTACTAAAGGAGCTGTTTTGGAAAGACTGGTAGGTAAGATGCAAAAATATATTGGGTGAGATATTAGAATCGGACATTCTTATGTCTTTTTTTTTTTTTTTGGGTGAAATGTAAGTTTTCATCCATTCAAGAATATGTACAGTGTATTCTGGACATACCCGGAGAGATACAAGAGAGCCCACGCTAAAGATTAATGTATAATCAAATCGTGCGGGAAAAGTGTTAAAAGGAGCCTATACAATGTGATTTTGATTGAAATAATGACTCCCCTAGATAGGGTGTTGAGCCTTAAAAAATGACTTCATTACGATGCCTTCAAAGGGTGTAGACCATGCATGCCAAAGCGAGGTGTCGCGCTTTGTTCTGCACGGAGGAAACAGTTTTGTCGTTCTTGAGTCACTTGACCGCACTGTGGAGGGTGGACATACTTCGGCTGATCCCAAGCCATTGTCGGATATGTGACCAGACGAAGTCGCTGAAGGGACACTCGAAGAAAAGGTGCTTGGTCGAAGAAAAATATAATTAGCCTGTTTTATTCAAAAAAATAAATTTTTTTATGTTGATATGTTGTAATTATTTTATGTAAATGATAAAATTTTAAAATCTTGTGAACATAATAATAATATATTGATTAACTTAAAATAAATACTATCCTTTTTTAATAGTTAAATAAAATCAAAATTATGAATAAATTTTATAAATTTATCTGATATGAAAATGTAATAAAAAAAACTTAAGTTAGTAATTTTCTATTGTAAGAGTTAAAGATAAATTTAAAAAAGTTGAATCTGACAATATTTATAAAATGTTTGGTTTTTCGAACAAAAAGTTGGTAGATTATATTTTTTAACTAGATTGTTCGGTGGTTTTCATATATATAAAATTCATTCTAAAATATTTTCTATAAAATGTGACTATATATTTAATGAACCACTTAAAATGAATTTATATATATTTGAAGTCCATCAAATAATCTAATTAAGGGTACAATTTTGTCAATTTTTTCTTCAAAATTGTAGTTGTTAATATTAATAACATTGTTAAGATTTAATTTCATTACACATATCTCTAGCTCTTAAGATTAAACAACTAACTTAGATTTTTCAAAAATATTTTTAGATTAGCTACGTTTAAAAAATTTATTTATAGTTTTGATATTTTTTATCACTTTTGAAAATGACAAAAAAATAGAGATTAGTTTATTTTAAGTTAAAAAATATGTTAATATTATGTTCACAAGAGTTCAAAACTTTTATTTTTCATATAAGATTATAACATCATACCATATAAAAATACAAAAAAACAATGATTTTCTTTCTTAAAAGGGACTAATTTAATAATTTTAGAAACTTAAGGAGCTGAAATGATAAAATCAAACTTAAATAATTGTTATACTTTTCAAAAAGTCAAACTTTGGCACATTTTTGCCCGATAATGGTAAGAAGGATCAAACTGAGACAAAAATTAAAGTTTATGTATGCTAAAGTCAAGAAATAAATTTGAAGAATTAAAGTGATCTTAAATGAAAACTTAAGGGATCAAATATTATTAATATTTAATATGTAATCAATTTAGATGAATTTGTCAAGATTTTAAACAATAATTTAGATTTTTATGGATATTATATTGCCCTCCATTGAGGTTTAGTATGAATCTTCGTGGTTTGAGAAATTATATCTAGTATTTTTTATGTTTCTTTCTATCTAACAAATAGATTTATTTATTTGTTAAAATTTACGAATTTATTGCTATTAACAAATAAATTGAAAGCAAATATTGAGAATGTTATATATAATTTTTCTAACAATAGAAAAAAATATTATAATAATTATTTATTTATTTTTTTGTTAAAGAATAAGATTCTAATATCTTATTGGACCTTGTAAGTTTTTTCTTTGAAAAAAATTATCAAACATTTTGAGCTTGTAAGTTCTTCTGAACACCCTTTAAGGAGGGATGTACAGTCACTCAAAATAAGTGATCAGCTTATCTTTGAAAAAGAGTGTTATTGATCTATAATTCTTGGATAAATTACAACTACTTTCTCACATGTTTGATATAGTTACAAATATCTCATCGTTGTTTGAAAAAATACAAATACCTCTCTGATTTTAACGTTCGTCTAACAACGAGACCATCTTGTTATGTTTTTATTCAATTTTTATGATAAATTGAGTAAAATGCCTTATAAATTACAATTTCATATATATAATTTTTTGAAATATTTTTATGAACTACCCATTAGATTATTTATTTTATCCACTCATAATTTTTTTTATATGTTTTTAAATATTTAAAAAATTCAATAAGGGTAAAATAGTAATGTCCACTTCACTGTTTAGGTGCTACTTAATTATTTTCTATTTAAGTGGGATATTAATAATATTTTAAACAATATGGAGTTATTCGTGATTATGTCGAACCTCTGGGAAGATAGTTGTAATTTATCCTAAATTAAATTATTTTAAACAAAAAAATTATAAGAAATTTCTCAATGACTTGCAAATTATTGATAAATTTTAGAGGGGTGGCGACTGGGCGGGTTGGGGTGGATTCAGGACCTGTGCCACTCCAGACTTTATATTGCAACCCGGCAAACTCATTTTTATTTTCTTTAATAAGAGCATGAGAAGAATATGAAGTAGCTACAAGGTAGCGAAGACAAGGTGGCAAATGTCGAGCAAGAGGAGAACAATAGGAGGCAACGACGAGGAGAGAGGGTGATGGTTAGAGAGACAAAGAGAGAGAGAATGAGAACGAAAAGGGTAGAAATTCAGGCTAACCAACAAAATTACATATTATCAAATAAAATTTTAAAGAAAATTTTAATTAATACCAAGTCTCTGGGTGGGTCTTCATGGACCCAGACTCGACATACGGGTCCCATTTATTAGGATCCAAGACCCGTCCCAAACCCTAATTTTTGGACCCTCATTCTTAGGAAATTTATTTATAAACATTCGATCGTTGGTCTAAATATTTCAATAATTATAATTTATATTGTATTTTGAAGTAGTATAAACTTTTATTATTACCTAACCTACAATTATTTGTATGATATAATAAGGTTAACAAAAGTAAAGCTATTACAAACATGTCATAAATCCTTATCTACAGGGACATGGTGGGTGGGTTGGTCCATGCCCCATCACCTACTCCTCTATTTAACCTAAACATTTCCTCTCTTCTCTTGCTATTCAAAGACGGGGGCGTGTTTGGCTAAGCTTTTCTAAAAATAAGTTTTTAAGATTTTTACAACTTTATAATATGTTGGATCTTATTTTAAAAATAAATTTTTAAAGTGTTACGATAAAATAAGATAGAGAAAAATTATTTGTTTAGTCCTTTAAGTTTGCATGCTATTAATTTCAGTCCTTTAAGTTTACATGTTTTAGTTTTAGTTCTTGTAACTTTTAGAAATGTCAATTTTAGTCATCTGACCTAATTTTGGATAATTTTATCCCTGCACAGCTTTTTAAAGAGCAAATTCAGTCCATCTCCATTCATTTTGCATCTCATGATTAATGCTGAAGCCTGAAGGTATGAATTTAAGGAGACTTAGTTTTATTTTGGAAGCATGTTGGGCCTTTTAAGAGAATTATGATGGACTATTAAGCTTTATTGCCGAAAGGGCAAAAGAATCTTAAATTAGTCTAAACGACCGAATCTACACAAAATTGATAAATAAAGTACTGAATCTAATATTACCAAAATTAAAAGACCAAAAGGAACTCGGGTCAAAATTATAGGACGGAATTTTTTTTTTCCCAATAAGACATTAGAAATTTTAAATTGTGAAAATGTCTTATACGATTTTAGGGTGTTTGGCTTAGTAAGGTCTTTTATTGACAAAGTGACTAAACTTTATTTATTTTTAGTGTCAAATAAGTTGTTTATTTCTCGATATACTTTATTTGAAAAAATTTTAAAACACTTTTATAAATAGTACGCATTAATTTTTTCTTATAAGTACAAAATTATACATGAGAATATTAATAAGGGACAAAATAAAAAATTTATGTATTTTCTTTTGCTGATATTATCGTTTTTCATCCAGACCTTAACGAAATAAAGTGGGGTGCAAACGGTGAATTTTTTTAAGGGGACAATTTTAAAATTTTTTGGGAGAAAATATAATTTTGTACTTTTAGAAAGAATTTAAGGGTAATTAATCATATTATTTAAAATAATAATGTGATATTCCATGTTGAAGTGGATAGGAAATTAGAGTGCCGGACAGAAAATGCGTAGCTTGGGTTGGGTCTGATCTTTTCTAACTTAAGAAATCACGGCTTTGTTTGGTTTTGTGTTTTTGCATTTCCCGATACAAGATAAAAAAGACTTAATGTTTGTTTTTGTATTTTTATATCTTATCTGCGTGCTTTTCTGTTTTTCAACTTTCTATATATAATATATATATATATAATATAAAACAGATATGATTTGACAATAAACAGTAATTTTTATCTCCCAAAAGTACAACATTAAACATAAAATATTTATATATAAAAATATATGATTTGACAATGAACAGTAATTTTTGTCTCCCAAATCCCAACATCAAACCTACACAACTTATTTTAAAATATTTTAAATTTTCCCAAAACACAAATCCAAACATATCATCTATTTTCAACACACACTCACTTATCTCTATTTTTCTCTCTCTATTTCCAAAACACAAAACAAAATAAACACAAATCCACCAATATTTTACTCTCAATCATCTTTTAATTTTTTTTTTGAGAAAAATAAAATAAATTTAAATTTATTGCACCAATAAAATAAAAATATGTTTTTTTTTAATTTTTAATTCGTTACTATTAATTAAATAATATTATTTGCTTACTCGTAAGAGCGAATACACACTTCCTCATATTTATTGGTGTGTGAAGATATATAAGGACAATTTGGTCAGACAAATATTTATTTAATCTTAGTAATAAATCAATTGGGGGTAAACATGAATTTTTACTCAATTTTTTTTTGTTAATATCTACAAATTTGATTAATTTTTGACTGATAAAAGATTTTATTTATTAGATAAAAATAAAAATATTAGGTAAATGTAATTTTCATTAAATAAACAATACACTTTACAGTACAACAATACTCAATGAGTGGCGTCTCGCTCGACAGGCCAGGGATACGCCAAAATCTATATAATACACAAAAACTAACAGAGCGAGTTAAATAAGTATTGATAATTCTCTGTCTAACCTCTTTCACAATGAGTCGAGCAAGTGCGGTCGATTCTCGCTCAAACTGCTCGAAACGTCTGAAGTTCCGTTCTTTTCAAATATGAAACACACATAAAGCCAGTAATATCGCACAATAAAAATAAAAATATTATATATATTAGATATAATTTATGAAATCAGAAAAAAAAGTTAAGTATAATTGCATTAAACGTGTGGGAATGCAGCGTCGGTCTTTGCACTAAAAATTTCCATGTGCTTATTAATAGTAAGTATTGTAAGGATTAGAAGCCGCACGAATCGCACACCGCCTACCTTCTTTGACGCATCCAATGACGCGCATTTACACTGATGGGAGCACAGAGAACTCGTGCTTCGAGTAACCGCACATGTATCCGCTGATTGTTGCTATCATAAATTCGTATCCATAATTGCAACACTGAATTGTACGAGAACCAAACCAAAAATGCATTTATCCCCATAAATTCGTATCCGTATCTCCGCGGCTCACTGCGACTGCAGGCTTTTGCTGCTGGAAGGGAGCTCTTTATTGCATACACTCGGTAGCTATGAATTCGGGATCAGGTTTAGCCTATTTGAATCGCCCCACCCGATTTTCTGTTTCTTTACGTTAATTTCAGTTTTTTTTTTTTGAGGGCAAGAAACGGTTGTGGGTTGATCTTGTTGGGTTGTGTTTGAATTGGCAGTGATCGAGTTCTTGGGGTGTGTGCCGTTGCTCCAGAGGCTTCCCAGTTCATCTCTTAAGAAAATCTCTCAGCTTGTCTCCGTCAAACGCTATGGTAGTTGAGCTGCAATTTTGTTTTTCTAGTTTTGTTGGTTTTAATGTGATCCGTTCTAATGTTTGGGGTGTGAATTGGATCGATTTAGTTGCAGACTATCCAAATTTGGTGGGAGTTTCTTGTGCGAGCTTGGAATTGTAGATGAGCCTGGGGTTTATTGTTGAATGGGTGTATCTAGAACGAGATTTAATTTAACCAAGCAAGCATGAATTTTTGAGACACTAGGTTGATATATATTTGTACTTCATATTTTCTTAGCTTATCTAATTGAGCATAAATTAGTGAACCATGAAAAGAGTTTCGAAGTTGGTTTGAATTATAGAATTAAATATCAAGGTGAAACGTCCTTTTATGTACGACCTTGAGGTGAATCAGACATATGGTTTCCTTCAGCCCTAATCTGGAACATGTATGGGGACTTACCTTTCTCCACTTTTGGTTTCTGTCATGTGTTTTGACTATTCCCGAACAGTATATGCATGATTGCCTCTTTTACCATTTACATGCATGTAGGATTCGTAGTGACTGAGAAGCAAAAGAATACGGATACCTTTTGGCTCAAATTGGAGAATCTGTGAACAGATGAAGAAATTTGAGAAATATAATTTATTATCTAAATTTTGAAACACCACCAGTATTCATGGTTTTGCCTGTGAGGAAATGCAACATACCTTGTGAGATTAGTTGTTATTGATGACAATTACATCTGGTATAAATATGTTATGAATCTTTCATTACAAAGAGCAGCTTTGGGTTTTTCTTGATGCATAACCACATGGTTTCTTCTTCCATCATGTAAACGTTTTTAATGCGTGTAATAATCAAGACCAAGGAGACTATATAGTTCGTGAAGGAGAAGCTGCTGATGGGATTTATTTCATCTGGGAGGGAGAGGTAAGTTTTGTTTTACATTTATTAACTATGAAGGTATAGTTTATGCTTGTGTATGTGATGGTTTTGCTGTTTTCTTACTATGTTCTTATGTTTCTGTAGGCTGAGGTCTGTGGGTCATTTCACGCTGATGATAAAAATCGCCCTGAATTTCATTTAAAGCAGTTTGATTGTTTTGGTCATGGTTAGATGCTGATTCATAAACTTTCTGTCTCTTACATTTATTTTCATCATTCTTACATTGGGTTAATATCCAATCAGTGGTCTATGTAACATTGTACTATGGCTTCTTTCTATTACTAGAATATGAGACTTATGTGCTATAGTTTGTTGCATACATGATTCTTACATATTGGTATACATAAATACAATATTATCATAATGCCCATATTCTTGAGATGTTAGCACTCTAGAAGAGTATTTTGGATATTGTATGAGCACATACTACAAGGCTCAGGTGCTTTTGCAGGTATGGTGTCATCTTCTCAGCCCGCAGATGTGATTGCGTTGTCTAAGGTTGCTCCTGTTCTGTTCTCTTTTGTACACTGATACCCATGACAAATATTCAATACTATTGTGCAATTATGCTTGTAATTATGTGCATTATGACGCATCTCTGTTGTTGCAGGTGACTTGCTTAGTGCTCCCTAATGAGCACACAAATTTGTTAAAACCGAAATCAATTTGGAGTGCAGATGAGACACAGGAGAAACTCCCCCTTGTGGAGCGAATTCTACACCTCGATCCTGTAGATGTATGAACCCAAACGTTGGTTGTCTTTTGAATATGGCATTTTACTTCCTTCCAAAATTTGGCCAGGGTAGATGCATTTATATGCAAATAGTATTTGTTGCTCATGCATTTCTGCTAATGTGTCCTCACTTTATTTTGGTATTCTCGGTATTCTCTTTCTTTTACACATACTTGTAAACTAAATGCCGTGCTAAGGGGTGCGCCATGGCTCATGCGCGCCCTAAGTGCCCATTTTATATCATGGTGCATCCCTTGCAAATGGTGAAGCCATGGCAAGCCATTGTTCCGGCGCAGAGGCGCACTATAGGGCGCCATTCTGAAGCCCCTGCCCTTTTGTGCTGGGGCTTGAAAAAAACTGCGAAACCCAGTTTTTTTCAAACCTGGGCTTGGCCCAGTGTAAATAAAGCCCAACCCTTAATTTAGTTAATTTTTTTTTAAAAGAAAGAAAAATTATATACATTACACAAAAAATAGGCTGAAGACGTTAGCGTTTTACACCTTTTCTAAAACAAAGGAGAGAAGATAACAAGATCTTAATTGTTACATATCAAATAGTGATAAGGGAGATAAGAAGAATGATGATAATGATGACGATGATAACTTTGGGGACGAATTGGAATCAGAGCGATGGATATTTTATGTTTGTTTTTATTTTTATAATGACTCACTAGGATTTGTTTAATGGTTTTGCATATTTTGAACTCATTTTTTTTTCACTAAGGCTTGTTGTTTTATATATTTCATTTTTATGATATGATGATTAAATAATTTCTAATGTTTATATTTAATTGGTTGTACATTTTTTATGTGAAAATATATTAATGTATGAAATATATAATTTATTTCGTGCGTCATGGCTCTAGGGGATCCTTGCGCCATGTCCATGCCATGCGCTATTAACAACTATGCTTTTACATATAAACAGTGCCAACACCTGTCAGAGACAATAACCAAGTTATGCTAAATGGAAAACCCTATGGTCGTCTTCTCTTCCCAGTAATAAGGAGTGAGTGTGAGGAAGCCTTGTTCTTAACTCAGATATTACCGTGGAATAAATGTTAGCATACAGTAGTTTAATTTAAAGTCAGGGACTTGTCAGCAACAAGCTTTCTTCATCATTTCCTCAAATGGAAAATAAAAAATCAATGCATCTTTCATCTTGTCTAAAACAACAAGCTCCTAATTAGGATAACCATTTGATGCCAGTTCAATCAAGTGATTCATGTTGTTATTAGGTAATTATAGTGATTGAATTAACATTATGAAAGTTCATATATTTGATCAGAGCTCTATGTTTTGAACATTTTTATAAGGTTGAATTAACATTATGAAAGTTCATATATTTGATCAGAGCTCTATGTTTTGAACTTTTTATCCTTATAAAAATGTTTCCTTGAAGATGAAATACTTTGAAGCAATTTTTTCTACTTCTGCATTTCATTTGTTCTCATTCTCCTCAATTTGCAGCTATGTTAATGAGACCGGGTAAACCTTTTTGCTATTGTTTTGATGGTTATGACTGCACTGATAGATTGCTCTATTTGGATTATGTTGTGACTTTGAGAACTTTATTCTCAAAAGAGTGTTTTTTGTCCGTGGTAGGTTAATATTTTTCAAGGCATTACACTGCCAGATGCTCCAAAATTTGGAAAAATATTTGGAGGGCAGTTTATTGGACAGGTAGGTTGAGATCTGTTTGTGAATTTTATTATGGTTATCATTTTGGGCATTTCAAGTTCTTGGTTCAGTAATATTTAGTTAACAACTTAAGGGATATATCCTGCATAAGGACTATGCATGCTTTTTTGTGTCCTGTTTACTGAGAGGATTCTATTTCTTTTCCCTTTTGTTTTTAAAGCATTTTTACAAATAGGAGCTTTTAAATTATTGTCCACAATGACTAATGGGTGCAGGCACTAGCTGCAGCGTGTAAAACTGTTGACTGTCTCAAGATTGTTCACAGTCTGCATGCTTACTTCCTTCTTATTGGCGATTTTGACAGTAAGTATGCACTAAAGATCAGTCTCCCCAAATTTCTTAACCCTCTTTGCTAGTTTCTTGATCATGAGATAAAAAAATATTGGATTGATCATTGACATGAGTGATATATCTGTTCTATATAAGCCTTTTAATGCAATCAATGATCAACTATTATAAAGTTATGCTCCTTTTCATAACTTGCTCATTGATTTACTTATATGTTGTTGGTGTTGGCTAAAGTGAATTGTCATATTCACATCATTGTATTCATGCCATTGACATGCATTTGGAAAGATTTCCTCATTTCAATCAAATTAATTAGCATTAACCAATTGCTTTCTTTCGACTCCATTCATTATTTTCCACAACTACTGTTTCAAGCTAGAGATTGACTTGGTGCTGAACCAGCAAATATTATTGACTGAAAATATACCAATATGTTGAATTTATTAGGGGATATACTGTTAAAATTAGTGGTTCCTTGATATTTTTACCAATTTGCACTGGAAGACACTTTGTCCATCTCGAAGTATGATTTCTTAGTTGCCGGCTCCAGCTAGTACGTAATTAGATATAATTACACAAATATTTCATACTCTTTGCAAATGCAAATACACCTCCTTAACGTAAGTTATTTTTAGGGTGTATTTGTAAAATTTTGCAATTGAATATGAATGTACTTGTAATTACAATTACGATCTTAGAGGGTGTAGTTGTAATTTTACAAATGAGAAGAAGTGTTTGTGTAATTAAAACTAATTTTAATGGGGTTGATATAGTTTATCCTAAATAATACGGCCACAAACATGAAGGCGATGTCGGATTGGATTTTTTTATTACAAATTTGTATTGCACTTTGTACTGCATTTATATATGCTACATATATCACTTTACATCATTTTTGTTATGGACTGATTGAGAGTAATTAACAGTTCCAGTTAATTTCAGGTTGCCTCTGGGCCATGGAATGTGAATCTTTACTTTATCAACTTCTATATTAATCAAAAGGCCACAGAATTTTGGAAGCCTAGATTTTCCATAAATTTGCTGGAGTTTCCGTTTTTGCATGACCATCATAGGGACACAATTTATGTAGATGATTAATCTAAAACAATCTTAATATTGCAATCTAATTGATAGATTATAATGGTTTCAGTACCAATTATATATCAAGTACACCGGGTACGTGATGGGAAAAGCTTTGCAACCCGAAGGGTGGAAGCTATACAGAAAGGGAATGTTGTGTTTACATTGCTTGCTTCTTTTCAGGTAATTCCATCAATTTAGAATGGATTCTCTCTTCAATATAATAACATCTTGATGTTCATCCATATGTAAAACTATAAACTAAAGGGTACTCCAATTACTGTCCTGGCGAAGGCTAGCAAACCATTCATTTATTTTTGGTTATATGTTATATGATTTTGAGCTCTTTATAGGGTTGGTTGAAAGAACAGGGAAACCATGCACAGTTATTAATTGACTACAGCTTAGGGAAATTTGACATATAAAGTTATTCCTTATTGTAAAAGTTTCTCATTATGCTTCTTTATTGGAAATCTTACTTTACTGAATTTATGAACGTTAAATAAACTGTAAAAGCTATAATAACATGTTGTGATCTCCCAATAATTTGTGTATTCAATCTTACTTCAAGGAATTCCTTATGATGAGTTGTATTTTTTATCAGCATCTTAGAGCAGCCAGACTCTGTTGTGGTATATGGCAATACCAGTTATGCTTTCCTTTTATTGAATAATATATATTCTGTATTGGAACAAAAGTTGCAATATAAGATTGAATGGGTAGGCGTATACAGCTCAGGCAATCAGTCCATCAGTTATCACTAAAACCTTTCGACCATATGCTGAGTCCCCACCAACAGAGAACACTTAGAACTCTTCAACTCTCCTTCCACATCTCCATTCCATCAGTAGCCCTATGGTATTTAGATATTTATGCTAACAAAAACTATTGGAAAAATCAACCTTCTTTGTTTTCCTGCAAAGAAGGAGCTCTGAACTGTAGAAATTGCATACAACTTAAGCTAAAAAGTCAATTTCACAGAAGAAAGCTAAATGGTTTGCATCCTATCTTGCTTCCTTTCCGCACAAAGCTCCAGCTGTTCAACTCCAGTAAATTCATATTCCTCTCCTCAGCTAGGTCATCTTTGTACCACGACACCTGATTCTGCTTTTTTGGCCAAAAATGGAAAAGAAGAGGAAAAACTGATTCTGCTTCTCTTGCATGGATTCTTAATGCCACCATTTCATAAACATGATACTGATTTCACAAATTATTTTATCTTTATGCATGGGTGTCCAACAACAGCTTTTATCAAATTGATGGCTATAGACATCTGTATATCTATGGGTTGAGATATATTTTGGCCTTTGCCTTGGGAATTAAATAAGCATGATCTGGTTCCTATTTGTGGAGATCACAAAGACTGGCATCTTTTGGAAATTCTTTCTTTGAGCTATGATTAAGAATACGTCTGAATGGTATGCTGCCAATTGACAGAAAGAGGAAGAAGGATTTGATCACCAGGTGGCAACAATGCCTTCCGTGCCTGATCCAGAAACGGTATCCAAAATTTGGTTTCATCAGTTTCTATGATTAGCCTCTTTGTTTCATGATGTGTGAAATTATGATTCCTTCTTTTAGCTTTTATCGATGGAAGAGTTGCGGGAAAGGCGTCTTATTGATCCTCGCCTTCCTAGGTTAGACTGTTACCTCCACCTTCATTTCCCATATGCAGTACTTACATTTGGTTTAAAAGATTTTACATTTGTTAACTGCTTATTTCCCTGTGCGATGTTCTGATATGTGGTGGTTAAGTTGTTTCTATTCATTCTTTAGCTATATATTACTTGTTGACAAAACTGCAGGCACTGTTCTCACATATGATGGGAACCTTCTGTTAGCAAATATAAGAACTTTGATATTCAGTTGATAGATTTATTATATTCTGCTAACTTTTTCAAGCATACGTGATCAATCAAATACAAGAGAAATATGTGTTCATGCCCATGTGGTTCTATCTCATGAACTCCTGCCCATTTTTATTATATTGATGGATTCATTCCCTTTCTAAACCTGTTCTCAGATAGTTGCTTAACTGGAATTGAGTGTTTCATAGAGATAATGTGAAATAATTTTGAATACTTTAGCAGCATCTATACCGTAAGTTGTTGTTTATGAACTTTGTTTATCACAGGACATACCGGAACAAGGTAGCTAGCGTTCAATTTGTTCCGTGGCCCATAGAGATTAGATTCTGTGAGCCCAATACTTCCACCAACCAGACAAAGTCTCCTCCAAGGTTTTATCATTTTTCTCCTTGTCATTCTTTGAGTTCATTTGTAATATAATTTGTGAAAGACTTGAAATGTTTGCAGCTCTCTATTCATGTATTTTTAAATGCTCTGCAGTCTAAGGTACTGGTTTAGAGCAAGAGGGAAACTTTCTGATGAACAGGCTCTGCATAGGTGAGAGAGTCTCTGTTAACAATATTATATTTTGGCATATTTGCTTGATGGTACAGGTGAAACTAAAGTTTCTTATTCTGGAAGTGTAAATGACTTATTGATTTTTACAGGTTGCTCTGACATATTTTTAAGTATAGTCCTGTTTCTAGTATATGCTCTCTTACAGTTTAGCGAGATTCAATCTTTTGTTAATGCCTTGCAAACCATAATTTATTCTACAAACAGTTCAAGCAGTAGTTACAAAGTGAGATCTGCAATACAAACATATGAAAGAATTGATTGGCATGCCCATAATCTAATTCTGTATTGGAACTGTTACCTGAGGACAATCTCAGTTTGTTTCTGCATAAATGGGACATGCGGCTATTTCTGATCTCTCCCCATAATTGTTGGACAAGAATCAAGATATCATTTTTGAACTGTCATGCATAGTGCAATCACCTAAAAGTGGTTTCAAATAGTTACGCCTGGGTTCATGGTGTTGTATGCAACTTGATCTTTTTTCCTGTGGGTTGGCCATCTGGATCTCAATTTCGGGGCTTCATATAAGCACAGTTGAACTTGGACTGGTGTTCGGGAAGTCTCAGAGGAATCTGATTGAAGAAACAAAATCAGCCCCGAATATGTACATTTATAGATATGTATGCCTGTCGACATATATATACATATATATATATATGTATAAAGCAATTAGTATTTTTTCTTTTGACTGTTATTTCTATTTGGTAGTAGTTATCTTTTTGCAAAAATTTATCAGCATATCACTTTAGGGCAACTTGGTATTTGTGCAGATGTGTGGTGGCATATGCTTCTGATCTAATCTTTCTCCAAATCAGCTTAAATCCTCATCGTGAAAAGGGTTTGAAGTCAGCTTCTGTCAGCTTAGATCACGCGTGAGTATCCACATTTCTTAAAATGTTACAGATTCTTTTGTTTATAAGAATAGAATAGATTCTTCCATCAGCATTGATCAACTCTATAAAATGACAATTACTAATGACCAAGATCCGAATACTTGTATCTCACTGTGATGTCCTTTGCAAGCATTTGATGGCATTTAATTTCTATGATGTGCTAACCTTAGAATTGTGTCAATTGTTCAAAGCTTCCTTTGTTCCCTGTCCTGACTGATTTTAGTGAGTGGCTGTGAAGGTTACATACAGATGTCCTATGTAGCAGCAAGTGGTCCACGGATAACTGCTCATTCAGTCTCTAATAACCTATTTTGTCTATTCTAATGTAGCAATCAAGAAATGATGGCAGTCCTCATGATGTGTGCCAATACTGTTTATAGTTGATGAACTCAGAGTTCAAGACCATCTTTCAGGCTGCTTGCAAAGATGCCCATATAACGTTACTCAATTTCTTTTAGAAACTCAGAGAGTATGATAAATAACTTGCTCCTATAGCCTTTTGTTAATACACATATATAGCTAATCTGCTTGGATATCAAAGTCAGAGCTATTGCTTGAGTTTTCGTTGTACCTTAACCAAGCTGACTAACTGTGTGGCTCAAACTGCTTGCATATTGAAACTTTACTTAATGGCACATAAAAACTCTAGATGGGGACAACGGTTCTCAAAAGAATTAAACCCCTCTCTTTGCTTCCATTTAATGGTCTCAAGTTATGATCATCTTGTGTATATGTGAACTTACAAGAAAGTTGACAACTTCCATTTGCCATGACCCTCTTCGCAATCTACTGGTTGTTTCTAAAAGGCCTAGTGACAATTGGACAGAGTGCTCTTGTCATCTCTAGGTAGTATTGTCCAAATTCAGAAGGTAAATAAACTGACTGTGCAGCGTCACTATTATAGTTGCGATGTGGATTGCAAAGTTCCACATGTTCCACACTGTTAGATATTTCTTGTTCAAGAAATTAAAAGTTCAACTTATATGTGGTGAAGATTGGGGAAGCTCTTTTCTTTTACATGAACTTGCATAATCTCCTCTTTTCTTTCAGGATGTGGTTTCACAGGCCTTTCAGGGCTGATGATTGGCTGTTGTATGTGGTGAGTTGCTATAACTCATCTTGAAGTGCATAGTTGAACTGATTTCTTCTTGGAGTTGTAATGTTCAAATGTTTATTTCTCCCAGATTGATAGTCCAAATGCTCATAGTGCACGTGGCTTTGTTGTTGGACGAATGTTTACCAGGAAAGGAGAGGTACCTGAGTAATAATATATAAATGTCATATGTACGTATGTATATGTATGTGTGTGTGTTCAGATTCTTTGATATAATTATCTTATTAATTCTTTTACTGCCAGCTTGTTGTTTCATTGACTCAAGAAGGGTTATTGAGGAGGGCCAGAACGCCAGTTTCAACTGTCCAATCGAAATTGTGAGATTACCTTGAGAAGAATGTTGCGGATTGGAAAATCGTTATGTAATCTTATTTTAATTGAAAGACTATCATGTATGCATCTATGCAGAAAATATATATCTAAGAAACTAAATAGTGGCACAGGTATAGTAGTATATAAAGCCAATATACCCTTCAAAGTTTGAAGTGCCACTCCGAGTACTGTCTTTCAGAAAATCATAAGTGAGCTGCGTGATCATGTGCTGCTGTTGTACTAATTGCTTATCAAGTTTCAGTGCAACGAGATGGCCAATATGGAGATCATCAAGTTGTAGGTCCAATGTGCTTGTGTCAACTTCTGTCGGCAAGAGAAAGAATAGACAAGTCCAATTGATAGGACAATGGTGAAAACAATTGTTTACTGGAACAACGTTGCTGGTGCATTTAGATCGTCATTTGGAGCTTAAAGACCATTTGTTTTGCTCTTGCACATGACTGTTGCTGGTACATTTAGATCTTCATTTGGAGCTTAAAGGCCAGTTGCTTTGCTCTGGCACATGACCGTTGCCGGTACAGCACAAACACAACTCGTTTTGCTTGTGCACATGGCTCCCATAGTTCTGTCATTGCTATATTGAGTCTGATTATGTTGTATGCAGTTTTTACGACTTTGTATAAACTTTATGGTGTCCAATTTCTTATTGGGAACTATAGTAGTTTATGTTAATATAATGGCTTAACAGACATACTGTGGCATCTATTGTAGTTAATGTCTCTTAAAATTTTACCAGTGAATATTATCACTCAATTTTCCTATCCCATATCAATCATTCCAAATTGGTCAAATTTCTTGAAATGCTTCCGTAACAAATTGATGATGATTGATGACTTCTTAAGCAAAAGATATGCAGACTGTTGCAAACTATAGTTGACTGGAGCTGAAGAGTGTGCAGAGATCACTGAGACTATTGGATCAAGAACATCTCAGTATTCTCGACAAACCATGCCCTGCACTATCAGTCAACTTAAATGGTTATACAGAATTCTCTAAAATGGTAATCATTGTGATAATGTTGTTTCACTACTACAGCTTTTCTGCCAAATTCAATTTAACCTCTTGCTGGTTCAAATGATATTGTTCTAACATGAGGTCCAGCAGCTTTTCCAGAAGGCTTACATGTTAGGGACAAGAAAGAGTATGAGTGTTCCAGATGGTACTCCATATGCTTCCTTTCACTAGATCATCATCAACTAAACCTAAAACGCATCAAAAGACCATCTGTGTTGCATATTAAATTACTGCCTATAGCTAACTACGGACAAGCATGATTCATACATCCAGTTTTGCGAGTGTTACGTTGGTCAATCATCCACTCCATCTAGCTCAGAGATAATCATACATTGGTCGGGCAGACAAGCGTAACAAAACATGCAGTCCAAGTCAAATAAAAGCCAATCGCAAACTCAATCAACTGTTCCGTTTTCTTTTAAAGGCAGGATGGATAATTCCACTGGACGACTCGAACTTATCAATCCTGGCCATATATTGTTTCATCCTATTCAAGATAACAGGCAGTGCAGAAGCATTACTTGAAATCTTCTGTTTGAGGAGTTGTATTTTCTCAGCTTCCTCTGGACCGTCTGTTGCTGACAAGCCCATGTCCTCCCTCGCCGCACCTACATAAGCAAGAGAACTTCAGCACTAAAGCATGCAGAAGGTGACGAGATGAGAAAGCAGATAATTAAATGATGTGGATCAAAACATTTATTTGGGGTAAATTAAGATTCAAAGAGACGACACAACAAACATAAAATGAAATCTTCAGTAAAGAAAAGGAGACACATCACAGAAAACGTGGAGAAAACAGAAATTTACGTCGAATTTCCGCTTGGTTTCTAAGGAAAATTTTCGAAGACAGTGCCAGTTGAAGCGCAAGATAGGCAAAAAAAAAGAAGAAGAAAAACCTAAAATAAAGGTAAACAAGTAGGAATTATTCTACAGAAAACATAGATTTTGCACTCAAATTCATGGCATTTGGACAATGCAACAACAAGAAACATAATTTCTCCATTTATTTCTTAATTCCCACACGTAAAGATCCCACACCTCACGGGTAAAAACATATTCTTTCAATTACGTGCGAAAAAAAAAAAAATTAGGCCACTTGCTCAGTAAGAACATTACGAACCTTGGCTGACACCAGCTTCCGAATCCGGCGCGGGAGGCGTTCGGGTTTCCGGCTCCGCCACTTCGTCGATCAAATAGGTGGGTAAAACGGGTCTCTGAAAGGCGAGAAGAGAGGAGAGGGTGGAGATAAGTTGATCCGGCAGAGTGGTGCGGTACTCGAGTGCTTTCTGAGCCATTTGCTCTATTTCTTCTTCTAGCTTTAGCACCTCTTCCTCTTCTGCAGCTTCTTGGAGGTCCGCCGCGTCGCTGTTTCGGGGTTGGGATAACATTAGAGTTCTGAGGTCAAACTTGATTCTTGTTCCTGAAATCTGAACATTCGTGGACAGAGGGAGCGAATTTGGGGACTAGGGTTTGTAGAAATTTTGAAATGGAAAGGGGTTTGTTTTGTAATTGTGTGAGGATTTCTGAGCAAAATGGGTACTTCACATAGAAAATAGAGAAAAAGATATAAAAATAAATAAGTATGTATTTGAGATAAATTGTATATTTAGATTTATATTTTGATATAATACAAATAAGTTAATGAATAGTGTATATTTGACGTTGAGGTTTAGAAGATATAGGTCGGTAATTGTCAAATTATATTTTTTTTATATATATTTATTTTTTAAGTGTGTAACTATATAATATTTTATTTGTTAGTGAATATAGTATATATATTTATGTTGAGTAATTTTTTTTTATGTGGATTTTTTTTATATTTTAAATAATAAAATTATAAATTTAATGAATAATTAAATTCGCTGTAGTATCGTCTCCAAAATAATTTTGTTAGACTTTATATTTGGACTGAAACAATATAATATATGAAATTCAAATAATAAATATTTAGAATTAAGTGTGTATATTGGTATTGTCCTTAATTTTCAAATTTCTCAAATATTTCATTGAAGTAAGAAAATTTTGAGTAAAAAATATTTAAATAGTGTAAGTTAAAAAAATGTAATTAATAGTTAAATACACTATAGTAATATGTTGAAAATACATTCATTAGACTTTATATTCAGAGTGATAAATTTTAATAGATAATCGAAATAATATAAATTACGATTTAGGTATATAGTATTGATGTAATATCCTAAGCATACAAAACTACTAAAGTATCTCATTAAGGTAGAAAATTTGTAAACATTCTTACACAATAGCATTGATAGTAAATATCTTTGATATCAATGGTTTCATAAGTTTATTATTATTTTTTATATATAACTATTGATTAGATTTAACATATATTATATATTAAATAATATATAATATATATAATACAAATAATTTAAAAAAACAAATAAATCTCATTTGCTTTGGTGTGGAGTCTATTTGTTTATATTAAATAATAATTATAAATTTAATCAATAATTACATGCACTGCAATATTATGTTGAAAATGATTTCGTTAGCCTTCATATTTGTGGTGAAAATATTTAATTAATAAATCGAACAATAAACACTTTGCATTACGCATGTAGTACTGATATAGTGTCCAAAATTTTCAAAATTTCCCCTATATTTTATTAAGTAGAAAATTATATTGAGTCCAAAAAATTTAAATAGTTGAAGTTGAATCAATTAGTATTAATTAATTAAAAACAGAACATAGGGAATATTTTTACTCGTACCATATAAAGCTGTCAATTTCTAAGGAATCGTCTAATCCTAATTACACATATGCACGACATATATGAAACGGATGCATTTGACACTCACAAAATGCCCGAGTAATTGTTCTTTTTTTACTGATTAAATCAATATTTGACTTGAAATTTTCACATTCGGGCATTGTATGCCTAAGGACCGTCACGCCGCTGTGGTAGGAGTCCCTATCGTCAGCATGAGCGCGCTGTGCTGTATCTCTCACTATACGTCTGGGCACCCTAATCAGACTTCATGCTTTGATGAGTGTAGTCAGTCCACGATCCAATTTTCCCTACTTCCGATCCCATGTCGAGACTGCATCGTGCGACTAATGAGGTACTACATGCCAACGGTGGACCACCATCACCACGCGCTACATGTTCCAATGCATCCTAACTGGAGATGTGTGTATGCGTCTGAACCGATGGGACAGCAGAGTCCGATATGACAATAGGTGCATCCTCGCATCCTCTCACCGAATTATGCACGGTGTTACTACTCTTGCCGTTTCGTGCATCGCGTTGGGCTTTAGCAGGAACACCCGATAGCTTGATGGGGCTCCACACTTCTAGCATGTTGGGATAATGTGGCTTTCGGTACTGATAGTATCATCTAGTCAATAGGAAATGCTGCAACAAGTCCAATTCAAGATTTGATGGCATTGCAAATTAATACAGTAATTTTAAATGGCAATTGTTAAGTAGATGTCATCTTGTTGGCAAAACATGACATACCCATGTCGCACGTGATCGTAGCTCTAACGGAAACACCATAACAAATGTTTAAATCTTATAATGAACCCTTGGTATCTAGGTGATGGTGTGGTACTGGCAAAATTGACTTTTAAATTCTTAGAATATATCACGGACCTAGTCTCGGGTGTAGGGATATCCATGAATGTCTTCATCCAATTCGTTCAATATGATATCATCGTTGCTAAACCTGTGGATGAAGTTATGAAGTGTGCAACATGCAATTACTATATCGACCTGGTGGTTTTGAAGGTAGCTCGACATCCCCCTCTATAGTATTGAAAAATGTTTCTTTAGTACACCGAAGTATCTTTCAATTACATTTAGCAATCTTGAATGTGCATGGTTAAACACGTCCTGTGTGGTCTGATATCGACGACCTTGTCCCCTCCCTTAACTCGTGAGTCATCCCTAAAGGTGATGTCTTTTGAATTGGTTCTCGTAAATTGTTCCATAGCACGGTGGATGCTAATAAGGAACTGCTTATGGCGATCTGGACTATGTCTAGATCAGGTCTTTGAATTTATCCGGCAACTTGGGCATTTACCGCTAGCTGCCCGAACTTCCTGTCAAGCTCCTCGAGGTTTTCAAGGAGGTGCTTGAGCCTCAGCATGATGGAGTTTTCTTAAAATGCCTCCATCTCTTGTCAGGAAATCTACAAGAATATTTTCATGAGATTTAATAACGAAAATATTATAACAATAATATTGGTATTCAACTTGCCATTTGATAATACAAGCTTTCTTGATCTTTGATTCTAATTTATTTTATAAGAATGTCCTGACATTAGTATTATCAACCTTTAAAGTAAATTCTTTAACAAGTAAAAATAAAGGCTATTTATTAAAGCCTTCCAAACCGCAAAGAATTCTTTATCGTCAATGTGTCAAACTTTGGCTTGATGTTCTGAGAACAATCCTCATGTATATCTACAAGGTTCTTCCCCTGTAGCGGTCTTTTTTATGAGCACTGCTACCCATCTATAATCATTGACGTCTGTGTAGACTACCAATTCATTCTTGTCCTGTGGTATAGCAAGCTTCGACAGGTTACTGCAAACTTATTTCAGCTTACAAACCTTTTTTGTGTGGATTTCTTCTAATTTTCACTTTGAACTCTCTATTTCTTTCAAAAGTGGTTGGAAATCCTTCCTGCATCTTGCAAGATCATTAATGAAGATACCTGCAAAATTAACAACTCCCAAGAAGTTCTGCAAATGCTTCTTGTCTTTGAGTATGTCTAGAAAATTGTGGATTTTCTCCACAATATGATCCTGTAACTCAATTCTTGTTTTGTCAATAAGAATCCTAGAAATTCAATTTTATTGACAGTAATAGTAGCTTTCTTCTCAGAAAGTACTAAACCTTCTTTATGGCATGCATCAGAAAATATTTAGTATGATCTTTGATGTTTTTAGGTGGAATCAGTATGTCGTCAATGTAGACAAACATGATTCAAGATAATATTTAAAAAGATTATCCATTTTTCTTTGAATATTTGGAGTGCAGTTGTTAAACCCATTGGAAGCACATTCCAGATATATCGTCCTTGTGTTGCTGAGAATGCAGTAAACTTATTTGATTCACTCTCCAATTTAATCTAATAAAAATCAGATTTGCAATCGAATTTAGAAAACACTTTGCTCCTTTAATGCAATCAATTAAGTGTTCTCTACTAGGAATGTAATAACCATCAAATTCTAATATTTTATTAATACCTTGATAGTTAATTACCAACATGGGTTTACCTCTCTTTATCTCATCATGGTTTCTTAACAAAAATCCAATGCTACTATATGTAGAGACTCCAGGTTCGATGAGTCCAACTGATATGCTTTTTGATAATAATCTGCATATCCTTCTTATCCTCCATGTTCATCTAGATAGATTTGTATCGAACGTACTCGTACTTGCATTCTTCTTTGACCTTCAGAGTAGTTTCGATCTGATTCGTATCCCACCAGGCCAGAGAGTTTTTACTAAAGTTCCTCCGGATAAGTTTCTTGATGTTTTCAAGAGAAAGCTTGCTTTCCTCGCTAACTTCTAGCGATTTCATTTCCTGCAGTGCTTCCTTAAGGCTCCTAATTTCTTCCTCGGATTCCTTGTAGAAGCTATCTTTGTCGATGAGTTCTTGTTGCCTGAAAGATAAAAGAACCTTATCAAATTTTCTCTTATCCTGCATTTTTGGATGAGTTAATCTAGCATCGAAATCACCACATTTGCTGCAAAAATTTATAGGCATTGTCATGTTAAATGCCTTTTCTCTTTGTAACACCTGTATCTCACTGCCATAATTAGTAATAAAGATTAATAGATTCCTTTGATTATCTTGCATATATCTTGCAAATATTTGAATGAAATTCTTACCTAGCAAGATATTGGCACTTGTATCACAAAAGCAAATAGGAGGTGTTTTTACCCTAAATCAGGGCTATCTAAATGCTCCTCCGATCATGATCTTGGCTTCTTGTATCTCTTTATTGAGTATTAGGATTTTTTGTGAAAAATCCCTTCCTGCAATAACGGGTAAGGTTTCCCTTACTTCTTTAGGGAAAACTCCAAGCTTTGCCGTGCAAATCCCTGATCCTGAATCAATATAAGCTGCAAAATATTCTGTCTTATATTGATTATACAACATACCAACATATATGTATGGAAAGGGGACTTGTCATTCAATCTTTTTATGGTAACACCATCAAGATTGAATTCCATTCCATTACCTTTTATTTTTCATGGTTTATGATCTTCGAGAAAACTTAACCCCAAAGTCATACTCCCATTTTCTCGTCCTGCAACACTTGCAACTAGAATTTCATGGCCTACTAGTTCTAATATGCCTTCATATTTAAAAAACAACAGGTTGTTGCAAATGATATCAGTCTCACAAGGAAACAAATTTTCTTTCTTAGTGATGTCAAATATAACCTGTATCTCTTTCCATTATCTACCATAATCAATTGAGGAGTTAAAGCTCTTAATAACTCTTTCTCCTTTTCTTTGTAGCCCGTAACCCTATCTTCCGAAAAGGACATCCTGCTACTAAACTCAATTCTAAAGCTAAGTGTTCTATCCAATATTGGGTGATCTTTTATGACGATATGGGCACCATCTATTCTAGGTATCCTTATTGGATCTGTTGTCATTACCTTGGCAAATTCTTTGAAAATTCTAGGATCTCAATATACTATTTTCTAAGAAACAAATTTGAATGATGCGTATTGAAAAGGGCATATGCAATTGTATAAGTTATAGAATATGGTCAATTTTCTTCTTTCATTAGATATTTTCTTTTAAAATCTTGATGAAGGGTTAAGACTTTATTGAAATCTTGGTCTGTTAGGTTGTATGCAATCCTAGGATGAATGTCAAAGATTAATTTTCCTGCATACAAATTACATATCATGTTTCAAGACAACCATCTATTAGGTTATTGATTCTTCTATCCATTATAGATAAATGTATTTCTGAATCAATTCCTTTTTTAAAAGTCACTTTTATTACTACTTCAATAGTTCCTATATGGATCCAATTCATAGTAACAGCTACTTCTTATCTAAACTTACTTAATTCTTCAAGAATTTTTTCTTTAGGAATCAGTTGCATTTCCATCGCATTATCAGTAAGTTCCATAGTATAGCAAACTCACCTGAACTTACGTTATAGATTATGTGATGCTTCCTTTGGTTCAATCCTATCTGGTTTAGGACTTTTCGAATTCCTCCAATCCTGAATCCGTTATATAGGCTGAGGTTGGAATCTTGTCTCATGATTCTTTTCATTATTTTGTTTGACACCGTCATCCTGGAAAAGAATCCTGATAGACTTTCGGAGGTTTGAAACCTATCTCCCTCATTTTAATTATTCTGACTTGGTTGAAGATCCATCCGAATTAGTCTCTACTTCCTCCTTATAGACACTTTCGTCTGACGGAAGATCTTAGAATTGATAGATGGGTACCAAATCGTCATAGTAAACTGCATCTAGAATATCATCCGTAGCTTCGAATTTTCTCAGTTCACCACGTTTTTGTGGGCAGTCGGGAGATATATGTCCTCTTGCTTCTCAAGTTCAGCAGTTGTAGTCTTTGAAACTTTCATTGGCTCGGGTATGGACCCATTTGAAAGTTTTTCTTGTAGGGGTACTTTCGGTGGATCTTACATTTGTTCTTCTAGGTCCTTGGGATGAAGCCCTCGTTGGTCCTATTTTCTGCCCAGATTTGTATATTCTGGATTTTATCTTAGACCACCATGATATCCATCGATAAAAGTTTCTTTTGGAACCCCTAAGGTAGGAGTCACTATTTTGCTTTCTCCTTTTTCTTGGCTTGCTCGATTTTCTTATAATAGTTTAAATATCATTGTTATCACAATAGAGAGGAGTTCGTTTGATTTTACCTCTTAGTCTTTTCATATTTTTCTGGATGGATGCTTGATAATACCAATCCTTCAATTTGTCTTTAAGGAAAGACATTCTCCTTGAAACTGAATCTAGCTGTCTTTCAGGTACTTTGTATGACTGAATCAATATTTTCTTCCATGGACTACATACTTTTGCAAAGAACATTGAAGTTGCTACTTCCGTTGCTACTCCATTCTGGAAGAAGTACTTATGAAACAAATAGATATATTCATGTGCAAATACTTAGTTTAAGGCTAAAGAGGAGCTTGTATATATTCTTTAGCCTTTTCTACTCTACTTTCTTCGAAGTAACCATTTATGATGAAGTGATCTTGATAAGCCTTCCTAGCTGGTTTGTTATCGCGCCTTTTGAATCTCCAGCAAGGATGTGTGTTTTGGTATCTTATAGGGTATTATCCCATCCAATCTTCACAAAACCCTCCAAACATAACTCCAATAGTTTATGAAGTTTTCTTTGTCGAGTTTTAAGGTAGTTACTGCAATCTTGATTGTTGGAACCTATTCATCTATCAACTTATCAATATTTCAAAAATCGATAATATCGAGGTTAAGTATAGCGCCATATGGATGCAAGGGCTGGAGCATGGTCCTCGCCCAAGGTGTATTTTCAAGCACTCTTCTCGAATTTCTTCCTGAATTTTCTTTTAGCTTGGTTCCCACGAAAGTTGGAGTGGCATAGCGTGAAAATCCACACTTTCTCTCATCGGATGATCCTGTAGAGGATCATTGGAACATGTGCTTCCCTCCGGCGGTGGTAGTGCTAGAGTGATTTTATTGGTTTGGATATTGACTAAATCCACAATTTCGAGTTGGGAAAATGATTCTTCCAATTCTTGTAAATCTGATAAATCTCCTCTCGTCACCTCCATTATTTTATGGATCTAATGGATGCTATGATCAGATCTTATCTGGTCTTTGGCTTTGAAATCTTCGTGGTCTTCCCCTTCTGATGTAGAAGAGGTACTGTTCCAAGGGCGTCTCTGATTCAATCTTGTTTGGATTTAGATGTCTCACGATTCTCCTTTTGGTTTCTCTTCAGATTGCAATTTCTGTCTTCAGATCTGTAAGATCCTTGTGTAGATTGGGAAGGATCTTGAGGATCTCATCTACCTTCTGGTTCAAAGATTCTATTTTCATAGGTACACGAATTCACTTATGTCCATATTCATAAACTGTCTTGTGTATCTCACTCAGATCTTCGGAGATTTTTGATGTTTTTGGCTCGAGTTCTTTCTAGTCACTTCCTTTAATCATAATTTTTAGAACTGTGATTATGCAGAAATTTACCCGTTTTGCTTCTCTTGGCTGGAATTCTACCATGGACTTCAGTGGAGTGTAAATACCTCACCGCGTTCCCTAGTAGTATCGGTCGTACTTCAAAATTTCTCAGTCATTCTTGTTTTTGTTCTGGCCTAAGAAGTTTTGGGTCAATCCTCTTGGGACCATTGTCTCATTTGTCAAGAATTTTCATGAGAAATTCCCTTCTTTGTATTTTCAAAATCTAGAAATATTTTCTGTTTCATTGTAACTCGGACTTTAGTTCGGTTCCATTTTCTCTCAAAGAGTCTCCTCCATTAGTGGATAAATAATATAAATATACATTTCTTCAATAAACCTAGCTCTGATACCATTCTAGGCGAGCATGTACAAAATTATGCGTTAGGATGCACAATAATTGAAACTGTACTAAATTGATCATTTTAAAGCTAGAAAAGGGCAAAATTGTCCAAAATTTCATCTGGGGACCTGATTTAAGCAACTTTAAAAGTTACTGGATTAAATTAAAAATGCGCCAACTTATAGGACTAAATTAATCGCATGGAAACTTAAAGGATTGAAATGATCTTTCTCCCTTAGGATTATAGTATTAATTCCTTTAGTGTTTTATTGTCTTTAGTCTTGTTAGGAAATTACCTTTTTAGTACTAGTAAAATTAGGTAACTAGTAGTATATAAATAAGTGGTGTAATCACCATAGAGACATCTTTTGATGTCTCATTCTGCGGGAATGTTCCTGTGTTTTTCTATAATATTTTATTTTCTTTTAATTCTAGTTAAACACTTGGTGAATGCTTAATTCCAATGAGTTGTGAGATCTAATTTATAGTTTCTACTTTCATTCATATTGGTATTTGTGTTGTTCTCTGTGCTTTTATTATAAATAATCTGATTTATGAATGATAGGTACCGTTATTCATTGTCAAGAATATTTGCCTAGCCAATTGAACTTGCAAATCCCTAATTGTTTGTTTAGTTCAATAACTAGTGGTAACATAGCATAATTGATTATGAACAATTTTTCGATTATTTTGTGGGAAATGCACAATCTAACTTAAACAAATTATCGTAGGAATTTATTGGTTAGAATTGGACCATTCTAGTTGTTAATGCTATCGGTAAATTAAATTTTAAGATCATTTCCAACATTGTTTACTGATTAGTGGTTCTGTCAATGGAATTCCTTGACTATCGACAGGGTAAGAAAATGTGAGGTTATTAGGTCTTACCAATGACCATAATCAATTTATCTATCATGAATAATTGTCATCCTTGCACCTATGATCAATCGTGGAATTAAGCATGATTCCATCTTTAAATGGAATGTCTTTCTCATATTTTCTCTTTAAGTTTTTCTTATATTTAGTTTTATATTCAGATTTAAAACAAAATCCTCCCCATCTTTTATTTTTATTTTTATTTGAAGGAATTAATTTAAAATCTATTTTTGTGGATTCAACCCTACTTACTACATTTAACATGGAAGATCATTGTGTTCCAACTCATGTAGTTCGGTGACATCAATCGTGGTCGAGCATATGCTCTAGAGTAAAAGACTCACCTCCATTAATGAACTCCATACATGCTCGGGAAACATCTCACGGCAGATAATCGGGATTAATTTCTGCATGTACCTGACAATCGTGGCTCTTCATGCCATACATCCTCAACTCTGTCATGTCGACGTAGCAGGCAATGTTAGACGCGTATCGATCACGAAACTTAAGAACACAAATCCATTCACAAATCCTCCTCTTCTGCTCTTTTGTAATGGTATAAACCGCTTTAGGCATAGCGTTCGGTCTCCGTTTGTCCAACTCAAGCTCCGACCGATTACATATAATCTTTAAGTCCTTCCCTGCATTCAAATTATCCTTCGTCTTTTCCTTTGTGTCTATCACAGGCTGAATATATAGTTAAACACATTTTTCTCAATGTGCATGACGTCAATGTTGTGTCAGATCAGATGCGTTACCCAATATGGAAGATCACAAAAAATGGTCTTCTTCGTCGACTTGTGGTTGCTACTATAGCCAGAAGGGAGGGTCAATGGTTGTTCAACTGTAGAACTGATGTCTGCAACCCAATTGCGGATTTTCTCTCCTATAAGTCTCAGACGTGCGATCTTATATTCCATACTATTCTTTGTGAAGGCTTTCTTGTTCCTTCAGTAGAAATAATCCTCAGGGAGAAACTGTCTGTGGCAGTCAAAGTAAAACGCCTTTCTATTTTGCTGCAAATGAATGGCCGTGTATCATACAAGTTGGATGCCCCATAATATTGGCGGTACTCCATCTAGATGCCATCCCATAGGCGGGTAGGTCATTTACAGTCCACATCATCGCCGTCCGCATAATGAATGCATGGTCCATGACGTTGTTGTATGTTCGAACACCCACATGCCACAATTGCAACAACTCATCGATCAACGAATCCAAGCACGCATCGATTAGAGCTTCGTAAGAAACATGTACTCAGAACTCATGCACATACCCAGGGGGAGATTGTACGTGTAAGTATAACAGGGTAACATGAATAAGTATGACCGCACTGCGCTGTGGCACAAACCCATGCAAAGGCATTGTCTCTCGAAGCATACAATGCTATGCAGTTTCTCTCGAAGCATACAATCTTTGCAGACGTACCTTAAGAGGTAGGTACCTAAGAACAACAAACGGGGACTTCTTGTGGCGGGGATCTCGCTCCTGCACCAGCTTGTACCTAGCGTCTTCACAAAACTTGAAGTATTCCAAATCGACGTCGTCCTTCCAGTACAATATACAATTATTTTTACATGCACCAATCTTTTCAGTGGGTAAACCCAAATCTTTTATCAATTTTATTGTACTGTAGTAATCTCTCGTGGGGGGGGGGGGGGGGATAATATATTATTAGCCCATTAGGATATTCAATCATACGATTGCTCAAAATTATGACCATTTTCCTTGATAGCCACCAAACCAACAACTGTCGCCAACTGAGATTTGGTATAACCGCTCCACAAGGGTTAGTTAGCAGTGAGCACTACATTGTAAAAATGGTTTGACAATCTTGACAAATAATCATAGGGGCCACCATCGTAATAATATGAAATAGGACCGACATCAGTAGGATAGAACCTCGTACCATAATAAAACATGATCGTGGTAAGAAGAAAAATTAACCCAGCCCGGCTACATAAATGAACCATCTCCTGTGCCCAATCTATCTGTTGTTCATCAACCTAGTGGGAATAATTACCCTCCTTCTGAGCAGCCGGGGTTTGCTCCTCCTGCACTAGGAGGGACAGTCACAACATCAAAGTTCTCCTACACCCTCTTCTTGTCATGCAAAGTTCAACTATAATATTCTGGTATAAATCGCGCAAACATAAGTGATAACTGACATCATCGGGTGTTTTAAACTTTTTATTTTTGCACTTCGAGCATGGACACCTAATTTTGTCTCCATTCATATATCCATGCTAACACTTGACCCATTTTATGAAAGTTTTAACCCCATCATCAAACTCAAGTGCAAGACATGCACTCACCGGTATGTTTTTGTTATACATCCATCTCCTCAATTGTCGTAATATGATAATATAGCACTATATATTCACACACATATATAATTACGACTTATAAATTTATAAATATTATATTACACCAAGAATACATAACATATAACATCAAAATATCACAAAACTAAAATAATCAAAGTACAATTTAATTAAAAAATGTTTAAAAGTTGTTACTTGGTCAACTAACTAAAAAGATCAGCAGTTGCCAGCCCAAAAATTAAGCAATTCTACCTAATTAAGTGTATATGCACGAAAATTAGAGAGATACTGGAGTGTCTATTGTTAATAATCAATTCTAGAACAAATGAAATAAAATGGAAACAACTTACAACACACATATATGTAAGCTTTTTTGTACTGATTTTGTTACGGCCTTTGAAAACACCATTATAATGTCCGTATTTGGAACGGTCTTTATAATACACGAGGGAAAAAATGATGTCCATATTAGCATGGACTTTGTAACACATGTTCTACATAGATTTTCTCACGGTTATTTACACGGCCCTTGTAACGGCCACCCTTTCTTTCCATAGACCCTTACAAATTTAATCGTCCGTCCCAAAAATTATATGAAACTAGTAACGATCAAAAATCATTATCTATTTTTGTAATGGTCTTTCATGTTTACACCTTTGTAACAGCCTTACATACATCTTTTGGAACGACTATCAATATAAAGATTGTTGGCCATCCCTAATTTCAAAAGTAATTACAAAAATCATTACAAATTGTAACAGTAGTTAACTTGTAATGACTATTGAAACATAATTACTTAATAACAACCTCTTTAACTGTTTTAACCATTACAAATTAATGAAATTGTTATTATTTCCTATATGACGTCATCACAACTTATTCATTACAAATGTGTAACAAAGGCTGAGGCCATTACAAGTTTCCGTATTTATTTTGTAGTGTATCAATTAGTTTTCTTGTTTTTTATGATGGTATAAATATCATATAAATGTCTTCCTTCAGTTTCCTTTATGCAGTCTTTTTTTTTTTTAAATTATTATCTTTTTACCCACAAATAAATATTTAGAGCATAAATAAAAAATCACGGCCTTTGCACATAGTATTATGTGTGATATATGAATTTATTTAGTGGTTTCAAGACCACTAATATCCCTTTTGGCACATAGTAAAATTTAAGAAAAGACGAATTTGCCATGATTAAGGTTTAATAATTATATATTATTTGCAGTCTTAATCGCCTCGTTTGGGATTGTTTTCACATTGCTTTTGAAAAATATATGTTTTGGGTTTTAAAAGGTTTGGAAATATTTAGTATTATTTTTATTAAGCCATTTCAAAAGTTATTGGGTTTGAATTACAGCCTGAGCTTTTTCAATCTTACTTATGATGAGTTAAATATTTTATCCACTTTATTATAATTTATTTTTGATTTAACAGAATTAAAATAAAAGTTTTAAGATAAATTATATTTTGTTATCTGAGTATACCTATTTTTGCATTTTGTCATTTAAATATTTTTGTATGTCAATTTATCATCTCAATTTCACGACCATATATATCAATTTTTGGTCGATTTTTCTGTTTAAAAAACATCTTATGCAGTGTACATCTGATATACAAAAGACAAGTTCTTTTTTCCCAAATGAATGTAACACTGCATGTGATACCTTTTTAGCATAAGAATTGATCGCAAAATTATCATACAGTAAAACCTCTATAAATTAATAATCTTGGGACCATGAAATTTTATTAATTTAGAGAGATATTAATTTATCGATAAATTAATATTTTATTAATTAAAAGAGAGACTTTTTAAATTCAGCAAATTTAGTACATATGTATTAAAAATAAATGAATTCATATATGTTTCATTGATTATATTCATGCATCAATCAATTCTTTGTAACTAATTAAATATATTTATGTATAATATCAATTCATTGTATACAATTAACTATTATATTCATAGACGCATGTATCAATTCATTGAAATTACTTAAATATACATGTTTACATTAATTCGTTGCACTTCAATAACTATTATAGCTAATTAAATATATTCATACATGATGAATGAAATATATACTATATAAATCTCAATATGAAAATAAAATAATTCATAACAACCCACCATGTCTTATCATCTAAAAGGCATCGTAAAATCATTCATGAATGATCAAATGCATAAAGCATTACAAACTTCATATTTTAGTAAATTACCATAATATTTATAATTGTAATATATATGAATTATTAATTTAGAGTTATAATGGGACCTAGTATTTATAAAGGAATTTTCTGAAAAATTATTATCTTATTATCTTATCGAATTTTATGATTTTTTACAAAGGCCCAAGTCGGGACCGGAAGATTTTATTATTTTAGAGAGTTTATTAATTTATAGAGTATTAATTTATAGAAGTTTTACTGTATATGGTAACTTACAAAGTTTGTCAAGTTGAGATTGTAAGTTGACACAATAAAAAGGTTAAATGACAGAATGTAAAAATAGATATAGTTCAAATAGTAAAATATAATTTATCTTATAACTTATTTAAAAGATGAGAAATTAAAGCGAGATACAAAGATAAAAATAATGGATTAATTTATTTTTTAGTTTTTATATAATTGAATAAATAATAAAAATTATTATATTTTCCACCAACACATAAAGATTTAGTGCATAAAAAAAATCACGACCCTTTACATGCATGCGAATTTATGGCATTTCCGTTTAATTACTACTAGTCACACACATAGGTTGTCATTGTCGTTGTCGTTTTCGCCTGCACGGCTGCAACTTATATTGAGAGGGAAACCATATAGCATTGTGTTTTCTTGGAAGGAATCTGTTGAAAATATTTGAAATTGAGATACCTTGAAAGATGAAAAAAAATACAAGTTATATTTGGTATCATTAACAAGAAAATTCCCTTGTGATGATTTATATCATTTACAGTATTAGCCATCATTTTACGAGTCATTATTTTTCTTATTATTGTGAACCAATAAATATCTTATAAATATCTACATCCAATTTCCCATATGCAGTCTTTTTGCAAGAAAAGAAAAATTAGTATCTCTTTCAGCCACAAATAATGATTTAGAGCATCAATAGAAACCACCCTTTTATCAAAATATTGATTTATGGCATTTTGGTTTATTACTACTAATCACGTACCTTGATTTTAAGGCTATCACTAAAATATTTGTACAGTGACTGAGCAGTGTGTTGGATAAGATTATTAGCCTATCCCAAAGTAATTTTATTCTTGATCGCTCTATCGTGGGTAATATTCTGCTAGTCCAGGAACTCTTTACTGGTTATAATCAGCAGTGTCTTCCACCAAAATAATGATTTATGGCATTTTGGTTGATTACTGCTAATCTCATACCTTGATTTTAACATAAAAATTCAGTAATCTAAGAAAATATACTCAGGAAAAATCTCCTTTTTTATTCATTGCATGAATATGATACATAGCATTTATGGCTAATTTCCTTACTCTGTTGTATAGTTTCAGCATTGGCGTCTTCTATTTGTTCTTCCTCTGTGTCCTTTTCTCCTGTTTTTGGCGTTAAATATCTTTTGAAAAGCTTGCTCAGTCTGATCATTGAACTTGTGTCTGAAGCTTTGACTAGAGAAAAGCATCCAGAGAATGCTTCCTAAGCCGACAACATACCCAAGTGCAACAGATACATATTCCCAATTGATGGCCTCGTCCTCTTGATGTGGATTAGGTGGTGGCACGTCGTCTTCTTCCACTGCATGCCTGCAACTTATGTTGAAAGGGAAACCACATAGCCCTATGTTTCCTTGGAAGGAATCTGTTGAAAATGTTTGAAACTGAGGACCACTTGGGATTGGCCCGATCAACTGATTGTGGGATAGATTCAAGACTGCAAGGAATGTGAGGCGTGTAAGCTCTTTTGGTATTTCCCCTGTTAGCTGGTTGGTTGAGAGGTCGACCGACTCAATATACGTCAACTTACCCAGTGATTTTGGAATTGTTCCTACGAAAGTATTGTGGGATAAGTTGAGAATGTGAAGAGATCTAAGATCACCGATTGCATCTGGTATCTCCCCTTGGAAATTATTGCAAGAGAAATCAATGGCTGTAAAGATTGTCAAAATCTTCACCAACTCCAGTTCCACTCCTTTGACGATTACTTTCACTGTGCCCTGGTAGTATTCACCAAATACAAAATCTGCATAGTAATGAATGTAGTCACTTTCCAGGCGTGCATCCTTTTCTTGCATCATTCCCCGGAAGCTCTTTGTGTACAGATAACCAGTGAAATTGTTAGAAGCGATATCAATGATTTGGAGATCTGTCCAGCTTCTGCTACATCTCACTTGTCCATGAAATCTGTTGGAGCGCAAGACGAGGACACGCAAGCTAGATGGCAGCATGCATGGGAAACCATCATCGATGTTGTTGTTTCCGACATTCAAGATCTGTAACGATTTGCAATTGGCTAGGGACACTGGGAGCCTCCCTTCTAAATAGTTCTGACTCATATCCAAAATTTCTAGACGACAATAGACAGAAAATGTATCCGGTATATGGCCATTGATGTTGTTTCCCCCAAGTTTCAACACCGCAAGTTGCTCAACTTTTTCCACCAAACAAGGCGGTATGCTCCCGCTCAATTTATTGGAGGACAAGTCAAGAACTTCAAGTTCAGTAGCATTGCAAAAGGATGTCGGAATGCTTTAGTTAGGCTATTGTTTGCAATAGACAAGTAACCAAGATTGGTAATGGAGTCTCCAATGTTAAGTGGAATGGACTTTTCAAATTTGTTATTGGAGTAATCTATATAGTTAGCATGTTGGGGTATAGGGGGCAACTCACCCTGGAGTAGGTTTGAGTGTAAGTCCAGATGTATAAGTGAACTAGGAAAGTGATATGGCTTCTGAAGACTAACCAACATATCCGAAGAAAGATCCAAACCGATAAGTGTTCCATTTCCAATTTCCCAAATCCAATTAGGTACTTCCCCAATTATCCGGTTGTTTGAGAGGTTCAACAACCTCAGGTTGTGTTGGTTTGTAAGATCAGGAAAATTATGTAGGTTGCAAGAAGCTAGGGATAACGAGAATAGCTGGGGAAACCTCGACAAATTTGTATTAGTGATGCTTGTGTCAATAGATAAATTGTTGTACGAAAGGTCTAGCTCCACAAGATTATGTAGCCTTTGCAACTTTCCTAATTGAACTGTGCCATTGAAGAAGTTGTAAGAAAGTTTAAGAGTTTCAAGCCTTTCTAGTGTGAAAAATGACTTGGGAATTTGCCCTTCCAGTTTATTACGGCTTAAATCTAGCGCAACTATGTGAGGAAAATGTAAAGTTGAAAATTCATAGACTCGACCACTTAACTGGTTGTTGGAAAGTCTAAGTATTCGTAGTGAAGGAAGACTAAAGAGAGACTTGGGGATGCTCCCACTAAGTGAATTATCACTAAGGTCTACTCGTTGAAGGTTCTTGGACATGTAAAATGATGGGATTGAACCGGTGAAGAAGTTCCTGGATAAGTCCACATAAATTAGCCCAGTTAGAAATCGTGGATGGAATAGGTCCAGTGAAGCTGCAATTGGACATCATTATTTTGGATAACATGCTAAGATTACCAATAGAATTTGGTAATGGGCCTGAGAAGTTAGTATCTAGAAGCAACAAAGTCCTAAGAGATGCATTTTGATGAAATTGTAGTATGGAGCCAGTGAGTAACTGATTGAAGGATAAATCAAGATTCTCTAGGGTAGGTAATTGGAAGATCATATTAGGGAATGAACCTCTTAAATCACATCCACTGAGAGACAAGGTAGTCGGATGTGAGAAGTTAGCGAAGAAATTAAGAACTGCTGACGACATCTGCACGCCATCGAGATAAAGCTCTCTTAGCCCGGTTAGATTCTGAAGAAGCATCTTCAAATTCGGATTCTCAATTTCTAGACCGTTATATAAGAGATCGAGAGTGACCAATCTCCTCATTAGTGAAACTTCAATTGGAACCTGTCCACCAAAACCAGCATCTGATAAATTCAAATGCGTCAAATGTTTAAGGTTTAGAATCCCACCTGGAATCTGAGCTCTAAAGTTATTCTCAGCCAAGTTTAGCTTCTCCAGGTACCGAAAGCCAGAAAGACTTGACATGTTATGAATCCCACCCGAAATTCCCTCCCCATCGAGCTGCAAACTGATCACATGCCCCACACCATCACATTCCACACCGACCCAGTTGTAACAATCTTGAGTCTGATTCCAGAGCACCAGTTTTCGTGATCGAGTGCTATTGAATATAAGATCATTCCTCAGTTGAAGCAAGAAATTTCTCTAATCCTGCAGGCATTGGCTGTAAGCATTTTGAATAAAACAATTAGTTATGCAAAATATTGAAAGTATGCAGATGAAGCAGAAGAAACACTGAGAATACAAAGAAATTCCCATAGTGAAGGAAGGCTGCACCAATATGAGTCAGTGGCAGGTGGCTTTAAATTAACTTCTATTTTTCTTACACGCCGACGACTTTCAAAGTCTTTGTATGGCATTACCGTTGATTACTGCTAATCACATACCTTGACTGAACTTGGGACCAATAATTAAGTCAAGTCAATATTCTTCATCTACCCATTTTCTTAACCTTTTTACACTCCACTTCCAAAATATCATACTTAATTAATATTTTGTCATGATTTCTAGCTATAGTTAAAAACTATCATGGTTTTAATTTAGTTATGTTTAATATTTTGGCCGCCACTTGTTATTTTTTACTATAAGAATTTCTTTAGTTATTTAGTTATCCAACTTTGGCCACAAACTAATGATGGGAAAATTTATGTTAATATATACAATAAATAGATTTAAAATTATAATGATATTTATGCAAATAATTTTTAGGCTCTACTTCACTTTTCCGAAATTAATTATTATTTGATCTAAAATATATTAATATTTGAGCACAAACTATAAAAAATAAATTTTATTTTTTGAATAAAAGTATTAGATAATTTTTATTAAATAATAAATTAAGTCTTAAGTTATAATTATTTACATTCGTGATACATTGTAGAAAGTATTAATTTTGTTTTAAATAGAATTTTTATTATAAATTGTCTAAAAGTATTTTAATAAATTTTGACCATAAAATAAAGAAATAAATTTTAATTTTATTTCTAGAATATAACTCGAATGTAAGTAATTTTAATTTAAACATTAATTTATTATTTAATTAAAAAATTATCTAATATTTTTACACAAAAATAAATTTTTACTTTTTATAGTTTGTGCTCAAATATTAATATATATATTTAGACTAAATGATAATTTAATTTTAAAAATAATGAAATAGGTCCTAAAAATTATCTGAAATAAAAATAATTATAATTTTATAACTATTTATTATATATATTAAAATAAAATTTTATTAATATTTTTAATTTTGTAAAAAATAAAAAAAAAATCTTGTAGTTTGTGATGAAAATCGGTCAAAATATTTTTTTCCTTTTAATGGTACAAAAAAATACATTTTGGTGTTTGTACCATTAAATAGTATTTCTGAAGTCAAAATCAGTCTCACATGAGCTAATAGGAGTTAACGGCTGTTAATGGCTACGTGTGGATACATGGCCTCGGTCGTTAACTTGGATCAAAAAGGCGTGTTTTGTATCTTATGGTATCAAAAGCGACACTCTCAATAATTGTGGTATTAAAAATGAGAATAATCTTTTTTTAATATGATAAAAAAAAATTATGCCCTCATATAAAGTTGCATATCTAAAAAACACAATAAACATAATAATGAGAGTCTCTTTCGGCTTGACTGAGCTTGGAACCAGTAATTAAGTCAAGTCAATATGCTTCATGTACCCATTTTCTTAACCTTTTTACACTCCATTTTGATTTAGAGATTTCGGACTATTGAATATCAGTCACGCACAATTGACAGGTACTTATTTATTAATATATAGGATCAATAATTTATTTTTTATGAGAAAATTATAATAGGCAATGCGAAAGAATTAAAAAAATATAAATATTTTAAATTATTCATACTTTTACAATATAAAAGTTATGTAACAAACTAGATATACAAATAGATAGATCTTAAATATTTGAATTAATATTTTGCATCTAGTTATTAAATACTTTTGTGTTGTTTCATGAGTTGGATCACGAGGTTTTCGAATGATTGTCTCGATCACCCATTCGCATGAGAGGTGTTGCCCCTGATATCCCGCAGCCCGCAGGGCAACCTTGCACGTCACACGGAGCCTCTCGGCAGTCTCGACGCCCATTGGGAGTTTCAATTATAAAACATTGGGAGTTTCGATTATATTTAAAAAGACTCTAAAAAAATATTTACTTCAATAAAAATTGTATCGGTTTTCTACACCATCTTGATTTTAGATGTCTTGTACTGTTGAAATCCAATTTCTTCTTAAATACTATTAGAGGTACTATTTTTAGCTTCTGCCTTAAAAAAACTACTTTGACATGTTTGAAATTCCAATTTCTATTTCTGAAACGGCAATAAAAAAAAAGGGCTTTGTTCTAAATAAATACAACTTTACTTTCTACTACTTTATCCTTAGTATAATAATTTTAGTTCAATTTTACTGCTTTAAATTTATTTTTAAAATTATATATTTAAAGTTGATATTGGAGTTCTTAAATAATTTGAATAATTTAAAAATAATTAAATTTACACTTTACATATTAAATATTTTAAAATTTTTATATTTTATTTGCTTTCTTATCTAATTTTATTATTTCATTCAGGTACTATTATTTGATTAATTGATAAGATGAATTTTTTTTGGAATGATGCAAGTTTTATTAGTTATTGTGTATGAATAAAGTATTATATTGTTTAGTGGGAGCATTATTAAATTAAACACATTTTGTAGGATAACACTTTCATTTGGTGTTTTCGCCTTATAATTTTTAGGATAACACTTTCATTCTACATCCTTTTAATTTTCGGGTTATTATTTACCCTTCTCATATGGCCTTTTAAAATTTGGCTATTATTTTTATTAGCTCATTTTTATCCTTTAACCTTTTAGAATTATATTTTGATTTTATATTTTTTTATTTTTACAATTTAAGCCCCCCTTTTTTTTTGGAGTTCACCTTTTTGCTGGTGGTGGTGACCTCTGGCTAAAAAAGGACTAAAGTTATGAAAATTTAAAAGATGTTTGACCAAAATATCAATCTAAAAAGTTAAAGAACGAAAATGCCAAATGACCTATTTATGGACCAAGAATGCATTTAAGCCTATTAACTGAAAAAAAAGGTGGAATTTGGCACGATCTAACCAACCATTCCAAAGCCCGTTCAATCTTGGAACGAGGTTTGGAACACATCAGGAACGGACATTGAAACATGACGTCAGGTTGGGTTATAAATTTGGAATGGTCGAACCGTTCCAAGTTGAGTTTCAAAGTAACAGTTACTAAATCCATTCCGCATTCCGTGCCAAAATAGTAACGAAAAATCGTTGTAACTCAATTTGGAACACTATATTAGATTTAAGAACGGTCACAACCAAACTGTTCCTATATCTATTGTAATATATATCCTAGAAGTGACAGTTCGAAAATGTATTCTAAAATGAGGTACAATTTGAAACAATTTTCGTACATTCTTAATAAAATATGCCAAAAATCGTTCCAAAATATTAGTTTTATTTAAGAAACAATGTGTTTCTAAAACTTTTTCAAATGCTGGTACAAATTGGAATGATTCATTTAAATTATGTTCTAGGTGTTACTGAGTCTGTTCCAACTGATCATCAATGGCTATATTTCAAGGGTCGTTCCAAAAATTGTCCCAATTACTATCCCAAAAATGTGAATTAACGGCTGCTTTCTAATGGCTAGATATGTGTTCTTATCGCCGTTCCAAAGACCGTTTCAAATTTTTCTATATAACTGTGTTCCTCCGTTTAATCTCACTATCTCCTTCCATTCTTCTTATTTTCTCTCTATTTTTTAATTTCTCTCAATTTTTTTTTATATTCTCATTGTCCTACTAATATTTTTGTACTCTTTTTCATGAAGTCTGTTTGTAATTTTTTTCTTTATATTTCGAGTTATTTTGATCAGGTAACAACTTTAACCCTTTATTTGTCAATTGAGTATATATTTATTATAATTTGTTATAATTAATTAAATTTAATATTATAATAATATATATGTGTGTGTGTAGAACTAATTATCATGTTCGGGCAGTTGAGGAGATGGATGTACGAGAAGAACCTTTCAAATAATGCGGGTCTTACTTTGGAATTTCAGGATGGTGTTGCTACATTTATAGAATGGGCGAACTCTCAACATCCATATATGGACGGTGAGAAAATTAAGTGCCCTTTTCGAAAGTGCAAAAATAAAATTTTCAAAACCACGAACGAGGTTAATTTCGACCTATTTATGAAAGATTTTATGCCGGAATATTATAATTGGACTGCTTATGACGAGGAGAGGGTGTAGGAATATTTTGAGGCCATCCCAGCGGCCCCGTTGTGGGAGGAGCAAACTCCTGTTTCTCATGTTATGCAGGGGACGAGTACGCCTTGGGGTGATGCGGTACAAATTGATTGGGCGTAGAGGATGGTTTTTGATGCCGCCGGGCCGGCTGTCTGGTCTTCTAATTATAACCCTGATGGTGTGCCTGATGATGGTATGAGGTTGTGTCCTACCGATACAGGGCCTAGTTCATACTACCGCGATGGCCCCTAAGATTATGTATCTGGGCTAGAAGATCAGTTTCACGATGTAGTACATGATACCGAGCAGTCGTTATGGAATGGTTGCAGGCAATTTCAATTGAGGACTGTAGTTGAGTTCGTGAATATCAAAGTCGATGGTCATATTTCTTAATATATATATGATTGAATATCGCAGTGGGCGGATCCTATATTGCCGCTCGACCACACCCTGCCCCAGGATTATTATAGTACGAGGAAAATTATAAGAGACTTGGGCTTACCTGTTGAGAAGATTGATGAATATAAAAATGGTTACATGTTGTACTGGAAGAACGATATTGATTTGGACTACTGCAAATTTTGTAGCTACGAGCCGACCAGAGAGAGAAATCATAACATATCGTAAAAGTTCAAAATAATAATGATGTGAGCTACTATACACATATCTACTTGTATATTAAAAATATATAAAACAACTAAACGTCAATAAGATTGTTGAAAATGCATGTTTGTTTAATTAAATACAAATTCAATGAAAACTGCGACAGACAACAAATAAAAATAAAAATAAAAATCAAAGCTCTATGTCAAAATTAAAATAAAAAATTCAATGTATGTGTGAGTATTATATTATATAATTGAGATGGAGACTAAAACTTATAAATTGGAATGATAAGATTACATCAGAAAGAAAATTTATAACAACAAATTATCTAAAAATAAAACTTTTATGAATGAACACACCAAAAATAAAAAGAAAGTGACATAGGTATTATTAAAAGACAAAATAAATGAAAACTATAAATGTAAACAAAATTAAGTGAGGTTCTATTTTATTTTATTTTATTTTTTGAAAAATTAAGTGGGTTACGGGTCACTGGTTCAACTGTTGGATCAACTGTAGTCGAACTAGTGACGTCATATTTATATCATAAATAATTATTAATATTTAAAAAATAATAAATAATAAATAATATTAATATACTCAACAACCAATCTGTAAAAGAAATTGGTTGTTTTTCTTTGACATTAATAGTCCAATAGTATTTAGAATATAATAAAATTAAATTAAAAACAAACTTACAAAGCTCAAATATAAGAAAGATTATTATGTATTTTCAAATTTAACAAAAAATCAGATACACTAAATTATCAGAGATAATTTAACAGGAACCGCAAAACTGAACTGGGAAGAAAAATCGAGATTTTATATTTAAAAATAACATAAAATAGTTAAACTTAATAAGGCACTTAAAAGAAATAATATACATTTAGAAGAGAAATTAAAGATTTATCATGTATTTATGCTTGATTGTTGACTTGATTGATTGATCAACCCAGTACCGGATCGTACGGTTATTGGTTGAACTCATGAGAATGTTCTTGCAGATTTTCCGACAATATATGGAGGCATCTGAAGTAAACTCCATCTGTTGAGACCAAGCACCTCCGGGAAAATCTCGAGAGCTTGAGAAGAAGTTCGGACAGACAACAGTAAATGCCCAAGTTGCTGGACAAATTTAAAGAGCTGATCTAGACACTATCCAGGTCACCATAAGAAGTTCCTTATTAGCATCCACTTAGCTATAGAATTATTACGTGAACCAATTTAGAAAGCATCACCTTCAAGGATGACATACGAGTAGAGGGAGCATGACCCTAAATATGCCCTTAGTGTGCAGAGCTCTAAACCTGTAGCATCGGATTCAAATATCGGTTACACAAAGCCATCGTCAGACTCTGGTGAAATGTCAATAATTGAGTCATAGGAAGTGCAAATTTATGATGATTCTAGTCAACCCACCACCTTTGGTATTAAAGAGGGAGACTTTAGCCTTAGGCCGATGAGAAACACTTATAAGGTTAATACTAATGAATTGATATCTTCTTTTGCTTGGCAAGATTATCAGTGCATGTAGGAAAAATTAACTTCTCGCAAGGGAATAAATCCTGGCAAGACCATCATCAAAACATCCGAAAACTCTAATAGAGTCTAGATGTTAGAGAGGTCCAAGCCAGATGATGTCAAAAAATGGTATGGTTTTGGAGGTCTAGCTTCAGTTCATACTATCTCACGCTGTCTTTTAGGAAATTTCAAAACTTCCAGAGTGGAATAACCCCCACTTAAAGAGAGGAGATATTCCAGAGATAAAATTCGTATTAGTAGCTCCGGGGACTACAGGAAAATGGTATCATCTAGCATTTCATTTTATGAAGTTCCAGAGGTCGAACGTGGTAGCTCTCAACAAAAACAAAGCTGCCTCTGGAGAAGCTCCACTGATGTTCGCTATAAGTGAAGATGACATTTCCACCAAAAGTTTGGGGATTATGGATCTGTCTCACCGAGATGGACAAAGTCAAGTATCTGTTTAAAATATTTTCAAATAAATTAAATGAATCATTCCTATTAAATTCCATGACAGGAAAAAGCACCAAATTTGCTGAGAGCTGCATGTTGGGCAATGGGAAAATAAGCTGCCAGCAATTGAGTCTACAAAGATGAAAACATACGACATGTTGCATGTTGGGTAATGGCATAGTCATGTATGCGCTTGCTGTGAAAAATAAGAAAAAAAATCCTTGTTTGGGACTAAAATTTGGGTTCCCAACAGAAACCTGAGTCGAAATTGAACAAAGCTAAAAGAAAAAATATTTACAAAACAAAGTAAAATCTAAAAGATATAAAAATTCAAGAGTGGGACTGTCGGCAGAAGATATCAAAGGCCAACAGTTAGAAAGTTGGAAATTTAGCTAGCATTCAAGTGGTCGACAAGCTATCACGGCCAACAACTAAAAAGGATAAGAAGATGACAAACGCAATGACGTCATTCAGAAAAGACAAGAAGATGACAAACACAGTGGCTTCATCAACAATCAAGTTTGAAGTCCGTGTTGGTCGTCCGCGAATGACTATAAATAAAGGATTAATTAAGCAGATGATGATCATAAGAAAAAGTTCTCAAACTCTTCACGATATAATATTTCGAGTTCAGAGTCTTTGTATTTATAAATTTCTTAGATTATGTGGGGTTCCCCAATAAGTCAAGACCTTTTTCATATGAGAGGCTAAATAGTTGTCTTCTCGAATTGAGGATATAATATCTATGTAATATTTCATAGATTTCTTTAATAAATATAAGACTTATGTTCAACTTGTTTATTCAAAATTCTATGAAATCCCTATATTAGAGTGTCTTATACGGCCTAAGGTAGGAAACAAAATAGGGCTGTGATGTTTATTGTTGAAGGAGCCAAGTGCCTACGAACCATTTACTGTGGTAGTGTGGTTGGAGGAAGTTTGTAAAATCGAGGACTTGGAATACCCGAAAACAAGGTATTCAGAACAAGATATGAATTTATGACGCTTAATTTATTTCCAAAGCATGTTGGGTCATACTAAGAGCATGCAAAAAGGACTACTGAGGCTTTATTAAGGTTTTATCATCAAAAGGGTATATAGTCAGAGGTTAGTAATTGCGCAAATTTTAATAGATACACGGCATAGATTGTCACCCTGTTTATACGGTCCTTGTTTTGCCACTAGCCTATAGAAACGGGGCAGTAATTGCAGTTAAGCCTAACTTTTTTGTTTGAAAAATTATAAATACCCACCTGATATTTGATAAAATTATATAATTTTTGGATGGAGGTTTAAAATTGTTAGCTCTACCTTTGTTGTATTTTTTTCTTTTTGTAAAAGAATTAAAATTTTTTAAAAAGATGGACTTGTTGGATGGACTTTTTTTTTAAAAAAAACATATTCATTTCGTTTATTTTTAAAAAAAATTTTAAAAATAAATAAAATTATAATTCATAATCCACAAAGGCATTTTGATTAGCTGACCACTAAATATAGATGGAAACATAACGAGGACTAATGGATTCGACTAGTTATTAACAATCGTCATAATTAGATGGTATTGAAAATTTTTCAAATAGTGAAGACATGTTTGTAATTACACCAAATCTCAAAAGAGCTCGTTATAATTCATTCTTAACATTAATCCCAATTAATTACACAAATATGTTTGTAAATTGTATAGGAGCAAACAGCCTCTCTTTGGTTTTGTTCACTATTTTAAGTATTGAAAATGTTTTGTATGTCATCATTTTATGTAGCACCCTCTAACGATACTATGATTATATCTTCTTTAAGTATCATATTTAAAGTAAATCGTGTTATATGTATATGTAAATATACACATAATACAATTCCTGCTAAATATACTTACGTTATCTCATCGTTATGATAAACACTATTAGCTTCTCATCCACAAGTTTGTATATATACACACATATTCGCATATCAAACACCAAAAATGAAACTTTATGATTAGTTCATACATCATCCACATTCGTCATTCGTATTTATATATTCCCAAAATGTAACTTCTTTTGTACTGACGGGTGAGAAGAAAACTACGTACTGACCCCACCTGATTAAAATGCAAGGGGTTGGACATAGCCCTCGGTAGGTAGACATCACAAGATCTATTCCTGAAAAATATAAGCAAAGGAATGAGCTACAACTCAATAAGTAAATAACCGGCATCACCTATATATTTACATTTGGTATAGTGTCAAACAAGTCAAAATGAGCAACATATATAGAATATAATCAATTGAATTTCAATACGATCAACTTTATTATATGACGTAGCCAACTCATAACAAGAAAATCAATTAAACTCCTCTTTTCCTAACTAGTTTGCTTATCATAAGGTCATACAATATTTTTTTTCTCCATCAACTCAACCTCACCATTCATTACATAATGTTTTAATAAATCTCCGTAACATGCCATACAGGCTTATGACTCTCATTTCGCATCAAAGCTTTTTTCACATTGCATCCTAACTTTTTTCATATTGTATCATAACTATTTTAAAAATTGTTGGTTGAATACTTACTGACGAGAATTGTTGGTTCAGATAGAACCATTAAGAAATTGAGGTATGCAACGCAAATTTGAGCTCCTCCAGTGCAAAAATCTCTCAAGTTGTGGACAGAAATCTCTTAAGTTGGAACATCACTTGCTTCATTACTTTAGAAATAAAGCTTGTTGATACTCATAAGTTTATTTATGTGAAAAATCATAGGTTAAAAATTCTGCCGCCTTTCTGGGTTGGATTTACCTCAGGTACTGGCAAAAAGAGCCAGAGACAAAACTACGAGGCGATCCAAGTGACGAATTTGCTTTCTCTTCCTTCTTCCCTATAGTTTTAAGGTAGTTTGTATGTGTGGATTAAAAATTCTGCCGCCTTTCTTCCCTTCTCGATTTCTGGATTTCAACAGTTAATATTGGTTGATCCTCTTGCCACAATTTTTGAGAGGTTACTTTGTGGAAGAAGATCAGAATCCTCAGATGAGCCCACAATTTGAAGCTTTTTCGTATTTAAAGGACTCTAGCTATGTCGATCATAATGCTATTACACTTTAAAAAACATAAGAACATGTTATTGTCTTAAACTCCTGATGTTAGTTGTCTTAAAAAACAGAACTCACAAAGAGATGCTACTGACAATGTAACACTTTATTTTAAGAGAAATTCTTTTGCAGCATATGTTGATTCCATTTTAATGTTCTTTAAATAGTAATTTATTTTTTGTATTTTAAAATCGACTACCATATTCTTTATGCGACGGGAGAGCAGTATTCGTCGAACATTTATATTTTTTTTGGGTTAATTACATTTTCACGTTCGTTCATTTGCTTCAAGTCTCTTGATATTAGAAGTCAAATCCTTGCATATAGATAGTACTTCATCAAAACCGTCCTCCATTTTCATCTGTTTGGACTGGGCTTCTTCTTCGAATTTAGTAGATTGTGTCGATGTTGACTATGAAAATTTTTCAGAAATACTAATAGGATCCAACAAAAAAAAAAAGTTACATTCATTTGTTCTACAATTACAAAATAATTTTCCTTCATTCTAATTGCCGCATTTTTTTGGCAATAACACTTTTGATTTCTATATCGTAAATCAATTTTTTCATCTTTCAAAGCGGATTTTCGAGAAACAAAAGACATGCTACAAAAAGAACAATAAATAAGTATCATAAATAAATATTTTAAATAATTTCATACTAAATGATTTAAAATTAATTAATATTTTATAAAATATAATTCTAAATAAAAAAAGAAATGTAAAATCTTTAATAATATGAAATTAATTATGTAAGCAATTTAAAAAACAAACCTGATAGTGAGAGTCTTTTCTGACTTGACATAGATTGGAACCAATTAAGTCACGTCAATATGTTTCATGTACCCATTTTCTTACCCTTTTAACACTCCATCTTGATTTAGATTTTAGAGATTTTGGACTATTGAATATTAGTAACAATAAATTAATTTGATTTCGTATTTTTCTTTTTCTTCTTTCACTTCTTTTTTCTTTTTTTAAGGTTAATTAGGTAAATTGCAACGTGCTCATCTAAAATTTGTTATAATTATGAATAAAACTGTTATTTGAAATATTACAAATACCTTCCTAAAATTAATGACCGCCCAACAAATATTCCCTACAGTGGCTAAAAAATATCGCCTCATAACAATCTATTTATAGGGACTATTTGTTAGATGATCGTTAATTTTATAAGGCATTTATAATTTTTTAAACGATGGGGAGTTGATCACTAACTTTTTTTGCATCTAGTTATTAAAATATTTTTTTTTTTTTGAAAAATACTTGATTATAATACTTTTGTTATTTCATTTAACTTAAACTTATAGCAAATTCACTCAAGAAATAGCTTTAAATTCTATTCATTTTTTAATTTTTTTTATGAATTAAGTGGATAACATTTTTATAATTTTTTTATCCATCCCGCCCGATTTTTTTTTACACACTTTGACTTTTTAAAAAAATAAAAAAATACAACAAGGCAAAGTTAACAAGTTCATACCTCCATGCAAAAATTACATAATTTTATCAAACATCATACAGATATTTATAATTTTTCAAACGACAATATAATATTAGTAACTGTACCAAATGTCAGGAGAGTTGATTGTAATTTAGCCTTGATATTAAATGTATTATTTGTGTGAGATTCTAACTTTTGTAATTGCAATTAACCATCATTTTACGAGTCGTTATTCTTCTTATTATTTCCAATTTTGGTTGATTACTGCTAATCACATACCTTGATTTTAACATAAAAATTCAGTATTCTAAGAAACTATACTCCGGAAAATCTCCTTTTTTATTCATTGCATGAATATCATACATAACATTTATGGCTAATTTCCTTACTCTGATGTATAGTTTCAGCATTGGCGTCTTCTATTTGTTCTTCCTCTATGTACTATTTTCCTGTCTTTGGAGTTAAATATCTTTTGAAATGTTTGCTCAGTCTGATCATTGAACTTGTATTTGAAGCTTCGACTAAAGAAAAACAGCCAGAGAATGCTTCCTAAGCCAACAACATACCCAAGTGCAACAGATACATAATCCCAATTGATGGCCTCGTCCTTTTGATGTGGATTAGGCGGTGGCACGTTGTCGTCTTCGCCTGCATGCCTGCAACTTATGTTGAGAGGGAAACCACATAGCCCTATGTTTCCTTGGAAGGAATCTGTTGAAAATGTTCGAAACTGAGGGCCGCTTGGGATTGGCCCGATCAACTGATTGTGGGATAGATTCAAGATTGCAAGGAATGTGAGGCGTGTAAGCTCTTTTGGTATTTCCCCTGTTAGCTGGTTGGTTGAGAGGTCGACTGACTCAATATACGTCAACTTACCCAGTGATTTTGGAATTGTTCCTACAAAAGTATTGTGGGATAAGTTGAGAACGAGAAGAGATCTAAGATCACCGATTGCATCTGGTATCTCCCCTTGGAAATTATTGCAAGAGAAATCAATAACTGTAAAGATTGTCAAAATCTTCACTGTGCCCAGATTTGTGCCCAAATTGTATTCAAAACCAAATCCAAACGTTTTGTCGTGCATCCCCAGGTTGTATTCAAAACCACTCGAAATCCCCAGGTTATTTTCACTTTCTAGGCGCGCATCCTTTTCTAGCATCATTCCCCAGAAGCTCTTTGTGTACAGATAACCAGTAAAATTGTTAGAACCGATATCAATGATTTGGAGATCTGTCCAGCTTCTGCTACATCTCACTTGTCCATGGAATCTGTTGGAGCGTAAGATGAGGATACGCAAGCTAGATGGCAGCATGCATGGGAAACCATCATTGATGTTGTTGTTTCCGACATCCAAGACCTGTAACCATTTGCAATTGGCCAGGGACATTGGGAGCCTCCCTTCTAAATAGTTCATACTCATATCCAAAATTTGTAGACGACAATTGACAGAAAATGTATCCGGTATATAGCCACTGATGTTGTTCCCCCAAAGATTCAACACCGCAAGTTTCTCAACTTTTTCCACCAAACAAGGCGATATGCTCCCACTCAATTTATTAGTAGACAAGTCAAGAACTAAAAGTTGAGTAGCATTGCAAAAGGATTTCGGAATAGCTCCACTTAGGCTATTGTTTGCAAGAGACAAGTAATCTATATAGTTAGCATCTTGGGGTAGAGGGGGCAACTCACCCTGGAGTAGGTTTGAGTGTAAGTCCAGATATCTAAGTGAACTAGGAAAGTGATATGGCTTCTGCAGACTAACCAATAGATTCGATGAAAGATCCAAATAGGCAAGTGTTCCATTTCCAATTTCCCAAATCCAATTTGGTACCTCCCCAATTATCCGGTTGTTTGAGAGGTCCAACAACTCCAGCCTGTGTTGGTTTGTAAGATCAGAAAAATTATGTAGCTTACAAGAAGCTAAGGCTAACTGGTTGTTGGAAAGTTTAAGTGTTTGTAGTGAAGGAAGACTAAAGAGAGACTTGGGAATGCTCCCACTAAGTGAATTATGACTAAGGTCTACAAATTGAAGGTTCTTGGACATGTAAAATGATGGGATTGAACCGGTGAAGAAGTTCCTGGATAAGTCCACATGAATTAGCCCAGTTAGGGTAAAAATCGTGGATGGAATAGGTCCAGTGAAGCTGCAACGGTGCATACTTATTTTTGATAACATGCTAAGATTACCAATAGAATTTGGTAATGGGCCTGAGAAGTTAGTATGAAGAAGCAACATAGTCCTAAGAGATGCATTTCGATGAAATTGTGGTATGGAGCCAGTGAGTAACTCATTTTCGGATAAATCAAGATTCTCTAGGGTAGGTATTTGGAAGATCATATAAGGGAATGAGCCTCTTAAATCACAGTCACTGAAAGACAAGGTAGTCAGATGTGAGAAGTTAGCAAAGAAATTAAGAACTGCTGACGACATATGCACGCCATCGAGATAAAGCTCTCTTAGCCCGGTTAGATTCTGAAGAAGCATCTTCAAATTCGGATTCTCAATTTCTAGACCGTTGTATGAGAGATCGAGAGTGACCAATCTCCTCATTAGTGAAACTTCAATTGGAACCTGTCCACCAAAACCAGCACCTGATAAATTCAAATACGTCAAATGTTTGAGGTTGATAATCCCACCTGGAATCTGACCTCCAAAGTCATTCTTAGCCAAGTTTAGCTTCTCCAGGTATCTAAGGGCAAAAAGACTTGACATATTATGAATCCCACCCGAAATTCCCTCCCAATCGAGCTGCAAACTGATCACATGCCCGGCACCATCACATTCCACACCGTCCCAGTTGCAACAATCTTGAGTCTGATTCCAGAGCACCAGTTTTAATGATTGAGTGCTATCGATTCTAAGATCATTCCTCAGTTGAAGCAACAAACTTCTTTGATCCTGCAGGCATTGGCTGTAAGCATTTGGAATGAAACAATTAGTTATGCAAAACATTGAAAGTATGAAGATGAAGCAGAAGAAACACTGAGAATACAAAGAAATTCCCATAGAGAAGGAAGGCTGCACGAATATGAGCCAGTGGTAGGTGGCTCTAAATTAACTTCCATGTTTCTTACACGCCGACGACTTTCAAAGTCTTTGTATGGCATTACCGTTGATTACTGCTAATCACATAGCTTGACTGAGCTTGGGACCAATAATTAAGTCAAGTCAACATTCTTTCATATACCCATTTTCTTAATATACATACAACTCAATAATTTATATTTTATGAGCAGATCAGACATTTCCAAAAAATTAAAATCACAATTAATTTTTAAATTATTCACACTTTTATTACGTATAAATATAAATATAAATATATATATTGAAATATTAGACTTCATTTTTTAGCATTTAGTTATTAAAATACTTTTTTATGATACTTTTATTGTTTTTATTATTATCTATTTTTATTTCTCAATAGCTTTTAGAAATTCATTACTTGATAACTTAAATTGGTAGTCCAGCTCAGTAGAGAGCACATCCAATATAATTATGTTTATTTTTGACACTTTTAATATTACTTTCTTAAATACTATTAGAGGTACTATTTTCAGCTTCTTCCTTAAAAAAATCACTTTTAAAATGTTTGAAATGCCAATTTTTATTTCTGAAACGGCAATAAAAAAAAAAAAGCGATTTGTTGTAAATAAATTCAACTTTGCTTTTTACTACTTTACCCTTAAGTGAAAGGGGAAGGAGATTACTTTAAGACGTAGACTTGGGCTCGTCTTTTCTTACCAAGAATCAAGAATCCAAAGCGCCAAAGGAAATTGTGCGCGCCAAGCCAGACTTCAGAAAAAAAGGAGCAAACAGTAGAAGTAAACACACGGTGCAGACCCCACCAGACTGTAAAGCGACGTATTGTTTCATGTCTGAAGATCCCAAGAGGCATGTTCCGAGTATTTTCAAGAACTTTGCTCAGTGCCCACCGTCGCTTTAACTTCAACTCCTGCCCCTGCAGAACCCATCACGTTACTCGCGCACTCATGTCCACCAACGCCGCCGTTAAGCGAGTGGGCACCCACAATGGAAGCTTCCACTGTGATGAAGCCCTCGGCTGCTTCATGATTCGTCTCACCGAAAAGTTCTCCGGTGCTCATATTGTTCGCACTCGGGACCCTCAGGTCGTCTTAGTCGCTAATGATAAAACGAATCTGTGGGTATATTTGTTGCAGCGTGATAATTGTGCATGTAGGTGATGTGTTTGTTGAAATGTCTGGACAACAAGAACAACAAGGTGACTGCTCTATATGAATAATACCTTGTAAACAAGGCCAGCACTACTGAGCTTAGTATTAAATCCATGCCCAAAAACCTCCTCAAAACCCTTCTGATGATGATCATAACGATCTCTGGAGGCATCATAAACACCACCCACATCGAGTACCGCATCAAGCGAGTATAATAACTTTAGTTCAATTTTACCGCTTTTAAAATTACATATTTAAAGTTGATATTGAAGTTTTCAAATAATTTGAATAATTTAACAATAATTAAATTTACACTGCACGTATTAAATATTTTAAAATTTTTATATTTTATTTGCTGTCTTATCTAATTATATTATTTCATTCACGTACTATTATTTGATTAAACGATAAGATGATTTTTTTTTTGGAATGATGCAAATTTTATTAGTTATTATGTGTGAATAAAATATTATATTGTTTAGTGGGAGCATTATTAAATTAAATATATTTTGTTAAAATCTTTTAAAAAATAAATATAAAATATACTAATTAAAATAAAATTTATGATTTTTTTTGTGAAAAAAATAATTATTAGTCACAAACAATAAGTAAACTAAATAGTAAAAGATAGTATCTTTTTAACACGTAGCACCAAAACAATCATCAATTAAGTTTATTTTTAACGTGATTGTTCTCCAAACACTATCCAATTTACTTTCATCTGCATTTTGTTTCTTTTTACAGATCCTATCCTCTTGAAGTTTGTTTTCGTTTAATCAATAAATCCCTCTGTTAGTTAAAATTTTATCGAATATTTTTATATTATTTTGGATTAATGAAGGGTTAGACGGGAACAAATCTTAATGATGCTGTGTTTGAATGAATAGATTTAAAAGAATGAATTTTAAATAATTTCATACTAAATGATTTAAAATTAATTATATTTTATAAAATAGGTTCTAAATAAAAAAATTAAAATCTTTTATAATATGAAATTAATTATGTCAGGAATTTAAAAAACAAACTTGATAATGAGAGTCTTTTATGGCTTGACTTAGGTTGGGACCAATTAAGTCAAGTCAATATATTTCATGTACCCATTTTCTTACCCTTCTAACACTCCATCTTGATTAAGATTTTAGAGATTTTGGACTATTGAATATTAGTCTTCATAACACAATTGACAAGTAACAATAAATTGATTTGAGTACTTATTTTTCTTTTTCTTCTTTCACTTCTTTTATTTTTTTCAAGTTTAATTGGGTAAATTGCAACGTGCTCATCTAAAATTTGTTATAATTATAAATAAAATAATTATTTAAAAAATTACAAATATCCTTCTAAAATTAATGACAACCCAACAATACTCCCTACAATGGCTAACAAATATCTGGAGTTTTAGAATGGTGTTGCGATATATATAGAATGAGCGAAGTCTCAACATCCATATATGGCTGGTGAGAAAATTAAGTGTCATTGTCGGAAGTGCAAAAATGAAGTTTTCACAACCACGGACGAGGTAAATTTCGATCTGTTTATGAATGATTTATGCCAGAATATTATAATTGGACTTTTCATGGTGTGGAGAGGGTGCAGGAGTATTTTAAGGCCGTCACGAAAGCCCCATTGTGGGAGGAGCAAACTCTTGTTTCTCATGTTATGCAAGGGACGAGGACGTCTTGGGGTGATGCGGCACAGATGAATTGGGTGCAAAGGATGGTTTTTTATGCTGTCGGGCCGGTTGTCTGATTTTCTAACTATAATCAGGATGGTGTGCCTGATGATGGCACGAGGTCTTGTCCTATTGATGCAGAGCCTAGTTTATATTACGGTGGGGGGACTATGATTATGTATATGGGCTGGCAAATCGGTTTCACGATATAATGCATGTTGCCGAGTAGCCATTGTGGAACAGCTGCACCCAATCTCAATTGGGGACAGTAGCTGAGTTGGTGAATATCAAAGTCGAGGGCAATATTTCTTAGCATATATATGATCAAATATCATAGTGGGCTGATCATATATTGTTGCACGACCACACTCTACGGCAGGATTACTATAGTACGAAGAAATTGATAAGAGACTTGGGCTTACCTGTTGAGAAGATTGATGCGTGTAAGAATTATTGCATGTTGTACTGGAAGGACGACATTAATTTGTACTACTGCAAATTTAGTGAAAAAGCCAGATACAAGCCGACCAGGGAGCGAAATTATAACATTTCGTAAAAGTTTAAAATAATAATGATGTGAGCTACTATACACATATCTGCGTGGTGTATTAAAAAATATATCTGCGTGTTTACAAATTCAATAAGAAATGCTATAGACAACAAAAATAAAAATAAAAATCAAAGCTCTATGTCAAAATTAAAAGAAAAAACTCAACGTATGTGTGCGTCTTATATTTATATAATAGAGATGGAGACTAAAACTTATAAATTAGAAACTGCGTGATAAGATTGCATCACAAAGAAAATTTATAACAACAAATTATCTAAAAATAAAACTTTTATGAATGAACACACCAAAAATAAAAAGAAAGTGACATAGGTATTATTAAAAGACAAAATAAATGAAAACTAGAAATGAAAACAAAATTAAGTAAGGTTTTATTTTATTTTATTTTATTTTTTGAAAAATTGAGTGAGTTTCGGGTCACTGGTTCAACAGTTGGGTCAACTGTAGTTGAACCAGTGACGTTATATTTATATCATAAATAATTATTAATATTTAAAAAAATAATAAATAATAAAAAATATTAATATACTCAACAACCTATCTTTAAAAAAAAATTGTTGTTTTTCTTTGACATTAATAGTCCAATAGTATATAATAAAATTAAATTAAAAACAAACTTACAAAGCTCAAAATATAAGAAACGTTATAATGTATTTCGAAATTTAACAAAAAATCAGATACACTAAATTATCAAAGATAATTTAACAGGAATAGCTAAACTCAACTGAGAAGAAAAATCGAGATTTTATATTTAAAAATAACATAAAATAGTTAAATTTAATAAGGCACTTAAAAGAAATAATATACATTTTAGAAGAGAAATTAAAGATGTATCATGCATTTACACTTGATTGTTGACCCGACTGGTTCAATCAACCCAATGTCGGATCGTACTATTCATCGATTGAACCACTATGGTCAAACGATTTTCATGAAAAAAACAGTTTTTTGGCTCCTCCGATTTTCTAATTTCAACTGGTTCATTTTGTGGCCGGGTTGGTGTTTAGACGATCTGACCATCCGAGCCGGTTTGGATTTTAAAACCTTGATTTTAATAGATCATAGTTGAAATTTATTTTAAATGGCAAAGTCACATGACCGATGGACAATCTATCAGTACTAACAAAAAGATGGTCAAGATGATAGAAGGAAAACACAAAAAGAAAAATAAAAAAAGCTTCAAAATGATGGTGGCATTCAACACAAAGTTTAATCTCTATTTGATAAGGTTCTAAAATTTGAAACCCCTATTTAATATTTTAAAAATTGGGAGATAAATTAAAAAATATTTAATTGAGGCTATCAATTTTGATGTAAAATAATAGAAATATAATTAATTAAAACCCTAATTTTAAGGCATTCTATTTTTTTTAATCACAGAATAACTAATAAGAACTAATCAAAAACCAACTATTGATGGCCTAAATTAACTACAATTATGTATTAAAAAAATGCACTTATTTACTTATTGTATTCATCATTAAAAAAATATAATTTTCCAAATTTGAAGCAACCAACAGATATATATATATATATATATTTATCAATAATTAAAAAGAAATTAAGTGAACAATTTATTCTAATTTATTCTTTTAATTTAAATAATTAAGTGAACAATATACTTTTATCTTGGAAGTGGTTTCTTAGACAATTGAGCAGACACATTATACGAGGGCAATGGGGTATCTGCCTTATTTCTGACCGCCATGCTGGCAACACAGTTGTGGAAGGAAAGGAGAATATTCAGAAAGTGATCTTGGAGTACTTAAGCAATTGGGATGACAAACACGTGTAGAGAGATCCCTTGCTGTGAGATTTAACAATATGTAGTTATGGTGAGAATTGGGGGAGAATGAACAGAGAAATCAAATTGAAAACAGAAATTAGTTTCCCTGACAGTCCAATTTCATTATCTCTTCCGGCGAATCTTGTCGTTGATTGCTCTAATTTCGTCGAACAGATTAAGGGCATAACATTTGGTGCCATAGGTATTATTAAAAGGCAAAATAAATGAAAACTATAAATATAAACAAAATTAAGTGAGGTTTTATTTTATTTTTTGAAAAATTAAGTGGGTTACGAGTCACTGGTTCAACCGTTGGATCAACTGTAGTCGAACTAGTGACGTCATATTTATATCATAAATAATTATTAATATTTAAAAAATAATAAATAATATTAATATACTCAACAACCAATCTTTAAAAAAATTTGGTTGTGAGTCATAGGAAGTGCAAATTTATGATGATTCTATTCAACCCACCACCTCTGGTATTAAAGAGGAAGAGATTAGCCTTAGGTCGATGACAAACACTTATAAGGTTAATACTAATGAATTGATATCTTCTTTTGCTTGGCAAGATTATCAATGCATGTAGGAAAAATTAACTTCTCGCAAGGGAATAAATCTTGGCAAGACCATCATCAAAACATCCAAAAACTATAATAGGGTCTAGATGTTAGAGAGGTCCAAACCAGATGATGTCAAAAAATGGTATGGTTTTGGAGGTCTAGCTTCAATTCATACTATATCACGCTGTTTTTTAGGAAATTTCAAAACTTCCAGAGTGGAATAACCCCCACTTAAAGAGAGGAGATATTCCAGAGATAAAATTCGTATTAGTAGCTCTGGGGACTGCAGGAAAATGGTATCATCTAGCATTTCATTTTATGAAGTTCCAGAGGTGGAACGTGGTAGCTCTCAACAAAAGCAAAGCTGGCTCTGGAGAAGCTCCACTGATGTCCGCCATAAGTGAAGATGACATTTCCACCAAGAGCTTGGGGATTATGGATCTGTCTCACTGAGATAGACAAAGTCAAGTATTTGTTTTAAATATTTTCAAATAAATTAAATGAATCATTCCTATTAAATTCCATGACAGGAAAAAGAACCAAATTTGCTGAGAGCTGCATGTTGGGCAATGGGAAAATAAGCTGCCAGCAATTGAGTCTCAAAGATGAAAACATGCAACATGTTGCATGTTGGGTAATGGCATAGCCATGTATGCCCTTACTGTGAAAAATAAGAAAAAAAACCCCTGTTTGGGACTAAAAATTTGGGTTCCCAACAGAAACCTGAGTCGAAATAGAACAAAGGTAAAAGAAAAAATATTTACAAGACAAAGTAAAATCTAAAAGATGTAAAAATTCAAGAGTGGAACTGTCGGCAGAAGATACCAAAGGCCAACAATTAGAAAGTTGGAAATTTAGCTAGCAATCAAGTGATCGAAAAGCTATCACGGCCAACAACTAAAAAGGATAAGAAGATGACAAACACAATGATGTCATTCAGAAAAGACAAGAAGATGACAAACGCAGTGACTTCATCAACAATCAAGTTTGAAGTCCGTGTTGGTCGTCCGTGGACGACTATAAATAAAGGATTAATTAAGCAGATGATGATCATAAGAAAAAGTTCTCAAACTCTTCAAAATATAATATTTCGAGTTCAGAGTCTTTGTATTTATAAATTTCTTAGTTTATGGGGGGTTCCCCAATATGTCAAGACCTTTATCATATGAGAGGCTAAATAATTGTCTTCTCCAATAGAGGATATAATATCTATGTAATATTTCATAGATTTCTTTAATAAATGTAAGACTTCTGTTACCAACTTGTTTATTCAAAATTCTATGAAGTCCCTTTATTAGAGTGTCTTATACGACCTAAGGTAGGAAACAAAATAGGGTTGTGCTGTTTATTGTTGAAGAAGCCAAATGCCTACGAACCATTTACTGTGGTAGGTGTGGTTGGAGGAAGTCTGTAAAATCGAGGACTTGGAATAACCAAAAATAAGGTAGTCAGAACAAGATATGAATTTATGACGCTTAATTTATTTCCAACGCATGTTGGGTCGTACTAAGAGCATGCAAAAGGACTACTGAGGCTTTATTAAGGTTTTATCATCAAAAGGGTATATAGTCAGAGGTTAGTAATCGTGCAAATTTTAATAGATACACGGCATAGATTGCCACCCTGTTTATACTGTCCTTGTTTTGCCACTAGCCTATAGAAACAGGGCAGTAATTGCAGTTAAGCCTAACTTTTTTGTTTGAAAAATTATAAATATCCTCCTGATATTTGATAAACTTATATAATCTTTGGATGGAGGTTTGAAATTGTTAGCTCTACCTGTGTTGTATTTTTTTCGTTTTGTAAAAGAATTAAAAATTTTAAAAAAGATGGACTTGTTGGATGGATTTTTGTTTTTAAAAAAAACTTATCCATTTCATTCGTTTTTTAAAAAAAATAATAAATAAATAAAATTATAATTCATAATTCACAAGGACATTTTGATTAGCTCACCACAAAATATAGATGGAAACATAACGAGGACTAATGGATTCAACTAGTTGTTAACAATCATTATAATGAGATGGTATAAAAATTTTCAAATAGTGAAGAAATATTTGCAACTACACCAAAAATCTCAAAAGAGCTCGCTGTAATTTATTCTTAATATTAATCCCAATTAATTATACAAATATGTTTGTAAATTGTATAGGAGCAAACAACCTCTCTCTAGTGTTTGTTCACTATTTTGAGTATAGAAAATATTTTGTATGTTATTATTTTATGTAGCACCCTCTAACGGTACTACGATTATATCTTCTCTAAGTATCGTATTTAAAGTAAATTGTGTTATATGTATATGTAAATATACACATAATACAATTCCTGCTAAATACACTTACGTTATCTCATCGTTATGATAAATACATTTCTTCTCATCCACAAGTTATATATATATATATACATACACACACATATATTCGCATGTCAAGGGGTTGGACATAGCCCTCGGCAGGTAGACATCACAAGATCTACTCCTGAAAAATATAAGCAAAGGAATGAGTCTGCAACTCAATAAGTAAATAACTGGCATCACCTATATATTTACATTTGGTATAGTTTCAAACAAAACAAAATGAGCAACATATGTAGAATATAATCAATTGAATTTCAATACGATCAACTTTATTATACGACGTAGCCAACTTATAACAAGAAAATCAATTAAACTCCTCTTTTCCTAGCTAGTTTTCTTATCGTAAGGTCATATAATGTTTTTTTTCTCCATCAACTCAACCTCACCATTTATTACATAATATTTTAATGAATTCCCTGGACATGTCATATAGGCTTATGACCCTCATTTCGCATCATAGCTCTTTCAATTTGCGTCAAAACTTTTTTCACGTCGCATCATATCTTTTATCATATTGTATCATAACTCTTTTCATTTTATGCTCCCACATAGACTATCCAAGATCATCAAGAGGGTTTTCACATCATAATTATATTTAGCTTTCGGCATAATTTATACACTTCAAAACATTCATAGATATTACTACTTAATTGCTTACATAACAGTAATATCCAAAGAAAAAGAACATATATAGATAATGCCTATTATTTATTTACCTCGATTTTATAGTAATTTAATTCAGAGATTATCCAGTCTTCTACTTAATTTTTGTATGTTGTACTGAACTGTAATACATAAAATCAATATATCGAGAATTTCGCAAGTTATAATTAAATTACTAAATAATTTTCGTCCACTTTTTCTCCATCAATATTCTAATATATTATTTATATCAAAATTCAAATTTTCATTCTATTTTTTTCTAAATAATTAAATATTCTAAGCTTCTCAGGTATGTATAATTAATCAATTATCTCATAAGAATTTATTTTATCAAAAAGCTACCTTTCTGGATAACATATCTGAATTAAATTATCACAGAAATATCATATTTCTTGTTATTAAACATAATATTTATTAAATATAGTTTTCTAATACTTCTATTAATTTCCGTCAATCTTCCCTATGATAATAATTGATTAACATCGGTATATATAATTAAGTATTTGATTAATAGATCTGATGAAATTGAATAAATTAATTATAATAAAGATTCAATTTAACAAATCAAGTAATTTAATTATCCCACTATATTATTCCTAAAGAAAATAGAATATTTAATCTATTATTAATTTAAATCGTCAAACTCATAAAATTTTCGGGTTAAACATTAAATCAGAGATGGTAGAAGTTGCATTTATTAGACAAATTACCAAATTAATTACCAAATTAAAAAATTAAACACTTACGTTTATTAGACAACCGTAGAGAAGCAGATTTTCAGAAATTTCAACTCTAAAGACTTTGTGTGTTTAGGGTTTAGGGTTTAGGATTTGCAAATTCTTTTGTCTACTTTCATTTTCGAATTTTTAGTGTATTTAATTCATGATTATAATTTGAGTACTTATTTTTCTTTTTCTTCTTTGACTTCTTTTTTTTTTCAAGGTTAATTGGTAAATGGCAACGTGCTCATCTATAATTTATTATAATTATGAAAAAATTATTATTTAAAAAATTACATATACGTGCTCATCTATTGTAGTGACTATTTGTTAGATGATAGTTAATTTTATAGGGCATTTGTAAATTTTTAAACGATGGGGAGTTGATCACTTACTTTTTTGCATCTCATTATTAAAATATTTTTTTTTATAAAAAGATACTTGATTATAATACTTCTATTATTTCATTTTAACTTAAACTGATAGCAAAGTTCACTCAAGAAATAGCTTTAAATTTTAATCGAGATATTAATTTTTTTATAGATTAAGTGGATAATATTTTTATAATTTTTTCATCCATTTCATTTGATTTTTTTTACAAATTTTGATTTTTTGAAAAAATAAAAAAATACAATAAGGACAAAGTTAACAAATTCATAATGGGTTAATTATTTTTTTATTATTATAAAATAAATTAATTATATAAATATAATTTAAATAAATTATATAATATAAATATAACGAGTTGCGGATGTAGAATAATTTTTTTTTTTAAAAAATTGATAAAGTCGTGGATTGGAACCGCGACATGATGTTGCAGTTCCAATCCATGACATGATTACAATTCACAAATCGTGAATTGTATTAACTTTTTTTTCATTTAATTTTATTTTTTATACATTAATTATATTTAATTAATTTTTAAAATATAATGAATCATACAAATATAATAGTGTATATTTTTCTATACAATTATAATCGAGATATTAATTTTCTTATGAGAAAAACTTAAATTTGAATTCAAATTTCATAATAGGGAGAGAGGAATTGTTGGAACTTATAAGCTTATACAGCTCATTGTCTGTCAGTTGATATGGGATATTAGTCCCTCAAATTTGGGACTTTGAATTGACACATGACCTCGTTTTCACAAAGTGGGTGATGCGATTAATGCTCTATTATGGGAGGTATTATCTATTCTAATTTTATATGAGTGTTATTGTTTTGTCCTAAAAGCTTTTTGAAACTAATGTAAGAACTTTTGATAAAACCATACTAAAATGCATAAGAACTCTTCATTGTTTTAAAAAGTCGGATAAAATTCCTTTCTGTCTTAAAAATAGGCTAAAAACCTCCCTGTGTTTTTTAAATATAGCTCAATTGCCTCTCTTTGTTAAATCTAACTAATGGCACTAATTTTTTTTTTATAAAATAACTATTATACCCTTACTTAATATATATTATTTCTTCTTTTAATGATCATTGGATCTTCTTTGATAAAAAAAAAATGATCATTATATATGATCAATTAATCTCAACTGTTAGATTTAAAAAAAATAAAAGGTCCAGATTCAATAAATTGTTTAACTTTTATTACATATAAATAATTTAAAATTAAAAAAATATATTATTATTATTATTATTATATATATATGATGGTGGTGGTTTGTGATCGAGATTCATCTAGACGGCGATGAATCGACGGTAAATAGGTTCGGTGGTCATGGCCTGAGCCAGTCTCTCCGGTTATCGAAAACTCAAATTGAAGGTATGAAATTCAAGAGGAATCGAATGGTACCACTGGCAACCGGAAAATTATCGCAGAAAAAGGGGGCGAAAAATGCATTTTAGCATTAATTTTAATTAACTTAATTATTAATTATAGTTAGTTTATTTTTTAATTAACCTAATTATTAGATATTTAATTATAATTTTGTTTGATATTTAATAAAATTATGTCTAAGAATAAAAGAATTTGTATTTTTAGAAGAGATGAAAATGCAAAAAGAAATTTTTAAAAAAAAGTCAAATTGATCATAGTAATTTTAGATATGATATAGGAGCATTTTAGTCAATTAAAATTAAATGAATGTAAAAAATAAATAAATAAATAAATAAAGCCCAATTGCACTTCAGGCGCGTACATCCCACTTTCCGTTAGTTTCTAACAGAAGAGATGCTGAATTTATTAAAATGGGGAGGGTTTAATAATTTTTAAGATACAAAGGGGTTTTTAACTTTTTCAATAAAATACTGGGGATAAAATGTATTTTAGCCTATTTTCTATTATCACAATGAGTGAAACACTTAAAAACATTTCACTTATAAATTCCACAGGAAAAACCTCATAATTCCACCTTGATATAGAAATCTTGGACTGTTTAATATCTGTTGTGATAGCACAATTAATGATAAGCAGCAATTTGATTTCAAAATTTCCTCTTATTTTCACCTTTATTGATTCTTTTTTTAAAGTTGAGATATAAAATTTTGTATGAACACAAATATATAAACATAATCACGATAAATTATGCATAGAAGGATATCAAAAATATGATATTTATTTAGATTAGAAAATAGTATAATAATAATAAAATTTGTATGGGAAAAAATTACTTCATGAAATATATGGTAAAATTATACTTTTAATTTTGACAGATCAAGTTTTTGTCCTTTTTCTTTTTGAATTAATTTTATCCTCCATGTTCATTTGGATAGGTTTGTATCGAACGTACTCCTTGTACAAGCTATCGCTATCGATGAGTCCCTGTTGCATGAAAGACAAAAGAACCTTACTAAATTTCCTCTTATCCTGTATTTTTGGATGAGTTATTCTGGCATCGAAATCACCACATTTGCTGAGAAAATGTATAAGCATTATCCTATTAAATGTCTTTTTCCTTTGCAACACCTGCATCTCACTACTACAGTTAGTAGTGAAAATTAACAGATTCTTTCGATTATCCTGGATATATCTAGCAAATTATCCTGGATATATCTAGCAAATGTTTGAATGAAATTGTTATCTGGCAAAATATCGACACTCGTATCATGAAATTAAATGGGAGGTATTTTTACCCTAAACCGAGATGATCCAAATGCTCCTGTCATGATCTTGGCTTCTCGTATTTCCTTATTGAGTATTAGGATTTTTTGTGAAAAATCATTTCCTGCAATAACGGGTATGGTCTCCTTTGCTTCTTTAGGGAAAACTGTAGGTTTTGCAGTGCAAATCCCTGATCCTGAATCAATATTAGCTGTAAAATACTCTGTTTTATATAGATCATACAGCATACCGACAGATAGGTATATAGAGAAAGCGCTTGTCATTCAATCCTTATGGTAACACCATCAAGACTAAAACCATGTTGTTACCTTTTCTTCCCCATGGTTTATGATTTTCGAGGAAACTTAACCCCAAAGTCATACTCCCATTTTCTTATCCTACAACACCTGCAACAAGAACTTCATGGCCTGTTATTTCTAACATACCTTCATATCTACCCACACCAGGTTGTAGCAAATGATATAAGTCATCACAAGGGGAAAAGCTTTTTTTCATAGTGATGTCAAATATAACTTGTATTTCTTTCCATCCTTCGCGGCATCTAAGTTTTACGTTATCCACCCTAATCTCTTGAGGAACTAAAACTTTTAATAACTCTCTCTCCTTTCCTTTGTAGCATATGATCTTATCTTTCAAAAAGTTTATTCTACTACTAAACTTAGTCGTAGAGCTATGTGTTCGATCTAAAGTGATTTTTTAACTTAGTCGTAGAGCTATGTGTTCGATCTAAAACTAAGTGATTTTTTAGAACAATGTCGACACCACCTTTCTAGGTATCCTAACCGGATCTGGTGTCATAACCTTAACAAATTTCTTGAAAATTTTAGGAATCTGAATATACTCTTTTTTAAGAAAAAAATCTGAATTATGTGTATCAGAAATGGCGTAAGCTATTGTATGAGTTGTAGAATATAGTCTATTACCTTCTTTCAGTAGATCTTTCCTTTTAAAATCTTAATGAAGGATTAACACTCTATTGAAATCTTGGTCTGCTAGCTTGTATGCAATCCTAGAATGAATGTCGAACATTAATTTTTCTACATACATATTACCTATTATTGTTCCAAGACAGTCATCTCTTACGTTATTGATTCTTATGTCGATTATAGATAAATGTATTTTTGAATCAATTTCTTCCTTAAGAGTTGTTTTTATTACTACTTTAATAGTTCCTATGTGGATCCATTTCATAGTAACAACTACTTCTTCTCTAAGCTTACTTAATTCTTCAAGAATTTTTTCTTTAGAAATTAGTTGCATTTCAATCACATTACCAGTAAGTTTCATAGATATAACAAACTCACCTGAACTTACTTTGTAAATTATGTGATGCTTCATTTGGTTCATACCTATGTGGTTCAAAACTTTCCCAATTCCTCCAATCCTAAATCCATTATATAGGCTGAGGTTGGAGTCTTGTCGCATGATTCTTTCCATAGTTTTGTTTGAAACTGTCACATGGCCTCGGCCGTTAACTTGGGATCAAAAAGACGTGTTTTATTTTATGGTTCCAAAAGCGACACTCACAATAATTGTGGTACCAAAAATAAAAATGATCTTTTTTTTAATAGGATAAAAAAGAACTATGCTCTCATATAAAGTTATATATATAAAAAAAAAAAAAAAAAAAAAAAACATAATAATGAGAGTCTCTTTCGGCTTGACTGAGTCAATATGCTGCGTGTACCAATAATTATTAAGTCAAGTCAATGTGCTGCGTGTACCAATAATTATTAAGTCAAGTATATGATTTAGAATTAATTTCACATTAAAAATCTTTTGTAATATGAAATTAATTATGTAAGCAATTTAAAAAACAAACCTGATAGTGAGAGGTCTTTTATGACTTGACATAGGTTGGAACCAATTAAGTCAAGTCAATATGTTTCATGTACCCATTTTCTTACCCTTTTAACACTCCATCTTGATTTAGATTTTAGAGATTTTGGACTATTGAATATTAGTAACAATAAATTAATTTGATTTCGTATTTTTCTTTTTCTTCTTTCACTTCTTTTTTCTTTTTTTAAGGTTAATTGGGTAAATTGCAACGTGCTCATCTAAAATTTGTTATAATTATGAATAAAATTGTTATTTAAAATATTACAAATACCCTCCAAAAATTAATGACCGCCCAACAAATACTCCCTACAATGCTAAAAAATATCGCCTCATAACAATCTATTTATAGGGACTATTTGTTAGATGATCGTTAATTTTATTAGGCATTTGTAATTTTTTAAACGACGGGGAGTTGATCACTTACTTTTTTGCATCTAGTTATTAAAATATTTTTTTTCTTGAAAAATACTTCATTATAATACTTTTATTATTTCATTTTAACTTAAACTGATAGCAAATTCAATCAAGAAATAGCTTTAAATTCTAGTCACTTTTTAATTTTTTTATGAACTAAGTGGATAGCATTTTTATAATTTTTTCATCTATCCCGTCCGATTTTTTTTACACACTTTGAATTTTTAAAAAAGTAAAAAAATACAACAAGGCAAAGTTAACAAGTTCATACAGATATTTATAAATTTTCAAACAACGATGTAATATTCGTAACTGTATCAAATGTTAGGAGAGTTGATTGTAATTTAGCCTTGATATTAAATGTATTATTTGTATGAGATTCTAACGTTTGTAATTGCAATTAGCCATCATTTAACAAGGAAGGAATAAATATCTTACAAATGTCTACATCCAATTTCCTATATGCACTCTTTTTGCAAGAAAAGAAACATTAGAGCCACAAATAATGATTTAGAGCATCAATAGAAACCACCCTTTTTTCAAAATAATGATTTATGGCATTTTGGTTGATTACTGCTAATCACTTACCTTGATTTTAACATAAAAATTCAGTAATCTAAGAAAATATACTCGGGAAAAATCTCCTTTTTTATTCATTGCATGAATATCATACATAGCATTTATGGCTATTTTCCTTACTCTGTTGTATAGTTTCAGCAATGGCGTCTTCTATTTGTTCTTCCTCTATGTCCTTTTCTCCTGTTTTTGGCGTTAAATATCTTTTGAAAAGCTTGCTCAGTCTGATCATTGAACTTGTGTCTGAAGCTTTGACTAAAGAAAAGCAGCCAGAGAATGCTTCCTAAGCCAACAACATACCCAAGTGCAACAGATACATAATCCCAATTGATGGCCTCGTCCTCTTGATGTGGATTAGGTGGTGGCACGTTGTCTTCTTCCCCTGCATGCCTGCAACTTATGTTGAGAGGGAAACCACATAGTCCTATGTTTCCTTGGAAGGAATCTGTTGAAAATGTTTGAAACTGAGGGCCACTTGGGATTGGCCCGATCAACTGATTGTGGGATAGATTCAAGACTGCAAGGAATGTGAGGCGTGTAAGCTCTTTTGGTATTTCCCCTGTTAGCTGGTTGGTTGAGAGGTCGACTGACTCAATATACGTCAACTTGCCCAGTGATTTTGGAATTGTTCCTATGAAAGTATTGTGGGATAAGTTGAGAATGTGAAGAGATCTAAGATCACCAATTGCATCTGGTATCTCCCCTTGGAAATTATTGCAAGAGAAATGAATGGCTGTAAAGATTGTCAAAATCTTCACCAACTCCAGTTCCACTCCTTTGACGATTACTTTCACTGTGCCCTGGTAGTATACCCCAGCATATGTAAATCGTGTGTTATAGTGAATGTAGTCACTTCCCAGGCGTCCATCCTTTTCTAGCATCATTCCCGAGAAGCTCTTTGTATATAGATAACCAGTGAAATTGTTAGACGCTATATCAATGATTTGGAGATCTGTCTAGCTTCTGCTACATCTCACTTGTCCATGGAATCTGTTGGAGCGCAAGACAAGGACACGCAAGCTAGATGGCAGCATGCATGGGAAACCATCATCGATGTTGTTGTTTCCGACATTCAAGATCTTTAACAATTTGCAATTGGCCAATGATACTGGGAGCCTCCCTTCTAAATAGTTCTGACTCATATCCAAAATTTCTAGACGACAATTGACAGAAAATGTATCCGGTATATGACCATTGATGTTGTTCCCCCCAAGTTTCAACACCGCAAGTTGCTCAATTGTTTCCACCAAACAAGGCGGTATGCTCCCGCTCAATTTATTGGAGGACAAGTCAAGAACTTCAAGTTGAGTAGCATTGCAAAAGGATGTCGGAATAGCTTCACTTAGGCTATTGTTTGCAAGAGACAAGTAACGAAGAATGGTAATGGAGTCTCCAATGTTAAGTGGAATGGACTTTTCAAACTTGTTATTGGAGTAATCTATATATTTAGCATATTGGGGAAGAGGGGGCAACTCCCCCTGGAGTAGGTTTGAGTGTAAGTCCAGATATCTAAGTGAACTAGGAAAGTGGTATGGCTTCTGCAGACTAACCAACAGATTCGAAGAAAGATCCAAATCGACAAGTGTTCCATTTCCAATTTCCCAAATCCAATTAGGTACTTCCCCAATTATCCGGTTGTTTGAGAGGTTCAATAACTCCAGACTGTGTTGGTTTGTAAGATCAGGAAAATTATGTAGGTTGCAAGAAGCTAGGGATAATGAGAATAGCTGGGGAAACCTCGACAAATTTGTATTAGTGATGCTTGTGTCAATAGATAAATTGTTGTAAGAAAGGTCAAGGTATGTAAGATTGTGTAGCCTTTGCAACTTTTCTAGTTGAATTGTGCCATTGAATAAGTTGTCAAAAAGGTAAAGAATTTCAAGCCTTTCTAGTGTGAAGAATGACTTGGGAATTTGCCCTTCCAGTTTATTAATGCTTAAATCTAGCTCAACTATGTGAGGAAAATGTAAAGTTGAAAATTCATAGACTCGACCACTTAACTGGTTGTTGAAAAGTCTAAGTATTTGTAGTGAAGGAAGGTCAAAGAGAGATTTGGGGATGCTCCCACTAAGTGAATTACCACTAAGGTCTACTAGTTGAAGGTTCTTGGACATGTAAAATGATGGGATTGAACCGGTGAAGAAGTTCGAGGATAAGTCCACATAAATTAGCCCAGTTAGGGTAGAAATCGTGGATGGAATAGGTCCAGTGAAGCTGCAGTTGCGCATATCTATCTCGGATAACATGCTAAGATTACCATAGAATTTGGTAATGGGCCTGAGAAGTTAGTAGATAGAAGCAACATAGTCCTAAGAGATGCATTTCGATGAAATTGTGGTATGGAGCCAGTGAGTAACTCATTTTCGGATAAATCAAGATTCTCTAGGGTAGGTAATTGGAAGATCATATTAGGGAATGAGCCTCTTAAATCACATCCACTGAGAGACAAGGTAGTCAGATGTGAGAAGTTAGCAAAGAAATTAAGAACTGCTGACGACATCTGCACGCCATCGAGATAAAGCTCTCTTAGCCCGGTTAGATTCTGAAGAAGCATCTTCAAATTCGGATTCTCAATTTCTAGACCGTTATATGAGAGATCGAGAGTGACCAATCTCCTCATTAGTGAAACTTCAATTGGAACCTGACCACCAAAACTAGCACCTGATAAACTCAAATGCGTCAAATGTTTAAGGTTGAGAATTCCACCTGGAATCTGACCTCTAAAGTCATTCGCAGCCAAGTTTAGCTTCTCCAGGTACCGAAAGCCGGAAAGAGTTGACATATTATGAATCCCACCTGAAATTCCCTCCCGATCGAGCTGCAAACTGATCACATGCCCCACACCATCACATTCCACACCGTCCCAGTTGCAACAATCTTGAATCCGATTCCAGAGCACCAGTTTTAGTGATCAAGTGCTATCGAATATAAGATCATTCCTCAGTTGAAGCAACAAATTTCTCTGATCCTGCAGGCATTGGCTATAAGCATTTTGAATAAAACAATTAGTTATGCAAAATATTGAAAGTATGCAGATGAAGCAGAAGAAACACTGAGAATACAAAGAAATTCCCATAGTGAAGGAAGGCTACACCAATATGAGTCAGTGGCAGGTGGCTCCAAATTAAATTCCATTTTTCTTACACGCCGACGACTTTGAAAGTCTTTGTATGGCATTACCATTGATTACTGCTAATCACATACCTTGACTGAACTTGGGACCAATAATTAAGTCAAGTCAATATTCTTCATCTACCCATTTTCTTAACCTTTTACCACTCCACTTTGAAAATATCACACTTAAATTTGATAATCAAATGTAGAAATAATAATCATAATTAAACAAATCAATGTAAAAATTTAAATTAATTAATATTTTATCATGGTTTCTAACTATAGTTAAAAACTATCACGATTTTAATTTAGTTATTTTGGCCGCACTTTTTATTTTTACTATAAGAATTTTTTTAGTTATTTAGTTATCCAACTTTGGCCACAAGCTAGTGATGGGAAGATTTATGTTAATATATACAAGAAATAGATCTAAAATTATAATGATTTTTATGTGAAATAACTTTTACGAAATTAAATTATTATTTGATCTAAAATATATTAATATTTGAGCACAAACTATAAAAAATAAATTTTATTTTTTGAATAAAAGTATTAGATAATTTTTATTAAATAATAAATTAAGTCTTAAGTTATAATTATTTACATTCGTGATACATTGTAGAAAGTATTAATTTTGTTTTAAATAGAATTTTTATTATAAATTGTCTAAAAGTATTTTAATAAATTTTGACCATAAAATAAAGAAATAAATTTTAATTTTATTTCTAGAATTTAACTCGAATGTAAGTAATTTTAATTTAAACATTAATTTATTATTTAATTAAAAAATTATCTAATATTTTTACACAAAAAATAAATTTTTACTTTTTATAGTTTGTGCTCAAATATTAATATATATATTTAGACTAAATGATAATTTAATTTTAAAAATAATGAAATAGGTCCTAAAAATTATCTGAAATAAAAATAATTATAATTTTATAACTATTTATTATATATATTAAAATAAAATTTTATTAATATTTTTAATTTTGTAAAAAATAAAAAAAAAATCTTGTAGTTTGTGATGAAAATCGGTCAAAATATTTTTTTCCTTTTAATGGTACAAAAAAATACATTTTGGTGTTTGTACCATTAAATAGTATTTCTGAAGTCAAAATCAGTCTCACATGAGCTAATAGGAGTTAACGGCTGTTAATGGCTACGTGTGGATACATGGCCTCGGTCGTTAACTTGGATCAAAAAGGCGTGTTTTGTATCTTATGGTATCAAAAGCGACACTCTCAATAATTGTGGTATTAAAAATGAGAATAATCTTTTTTTAATATGATAAAAAAAAATTATGCCCTCATATAAAGTTGCATATCTAAAAAACACAATAAACATAATAATGAGAGTCTCTTTCGGCTTGACTGAGCTTGGAACCAGTAATTAAGTCAAGTCAATATGCTTCATGTACCCATTTTCTTAACGTTTTTGCACTCCATTTTGATTTAGAGATTTCGGACTATTGAATATCAGTCACGCACAATTGACAGGTACTTATTTATTAATATATAGGATCAATAATTTATTTTTTATGAGAAAATTATAATAGGCAATGCGAAAGAATTAAAAAAATATAAATATTTGAAAGTATTCATACTTTTACAATATAAAAGTTATGTAACAAACTAGATATACAAATAGATAGATCTTAAATATTTGAATTAATATTTTGCATCTAGTTATTAAAGAGTCTCTTTCGGCTTGACTGAGCTTGGAACCAGTAATTAAGTCAAGTCAATATGCTTCATGTACCCATTTTCTTAACGTTTTTGCACTCCATTTTGATTTAGAGATTTCGGACTATTGAATATCAGTCACGCACAATTGACAGGTACTTATTTATTAATATATAGGATCAATAATTTATTTTTTATGAGAAAATTATAATAGGCAATGCGAAAGAATTAAAAAAATATAAATATTTTAAATTATTCATACTTTTACAATATAAAAGTTATGTAACAAACTAGATATACAAATAGATAGATCTTAAATATTTGAATTAATATTTTGCATCTAGTTATTAAATACTTTTGTGTTGTTTCATGAGTTGGATCACGAGGTTTTCGAATGATTGTCTCGATCACCCATTCGCATGAGAGGTGTTGCCCCTGATATCCCGCAGTCCGCGGGACAACCTTGCACGTCACACGGAGCCTCTCGGCAGTCTCGACGCCCATTGGGAGTTTCAATTATAAAACATTGGGAGTTTCGATTATATTTAAAAAGACTCTAAAAAAATATTTACTTCAATAAAAATTGTATCGGTTTTCTACACCATCTTGATTTTAGATGTCTTGTACTGTTGAAATCCAATTTCTTCTTAAATACTATTAGAGGTACTATTTTTAGCTTCTGCCTTAAAAAAATTACTTTTGAAATGTTTGAAATGCCAATTTCTATTTCTGAAACGGCAATAAAAAAAAAAGGGCTTTGTTGTAAATAAATTCAACTTTACTTTCTACTACTTTATCCTTAGTATAATAATTTTAGTTCAATTTTACTGCTTTAAATTTATTTTTAAAATTATATATTTAAAGTTGATATTGGAGTTCTTAAATAATTTGAATAATTTAAAAATAATTAAATTTACACTTTACATATTAAATATTTTAAATTTTTTATATTTTATTTGCTTTCTTATCTAATTTTATTATTTCATTCAGGTACTATTATTTGATTAATTGATAAGATGAATTTTTTTTGGAATGATGCAAGTTTTATTAGTTATTGTATATGAATAAAGTATTAATATTGTTTAGTGGGAGCATTATTAAATTAAACACATTTTGTAGGATAACACTTTCATTTGGTGTTTTCGCCTTATAATTTTTAGGATAACACTTTCATTTTACATCCTTTTAATTTTCGGGTTATTATTTACCCTTCTCATATGGCCTTTTAAAATTTGGCTATTATTTTTATTAGCTCATTTTTATCCTTTAACCTTTTAGAATTATATTTTGATTTTATATTTTTTTATTTTTACAATTTAAGCCCCCCTTTTTTTTTGGAGTTCACCTTTTTGCTGGTGGTGGTGACCTCTGGCTAAAAAAGGTCTAAAGTTGTGAAAATTTAAAAGATGTTTGACCAAAATATCAATCTAAAAAGTTAAAGAACGAAAATGCCAAATGACCTATTTATGGACCAAGAATGCATTTAAGCCTATTAACTGAAAAAAAAGGTGGAATTTGGCCCGATCTAACCAACCATTCCAAAGCCCGTTCAATCTTGGAACGAGGTTTGGAACACATCAGGAACGGACATTGAAACATGACGTCAGGTTGGGTTATAAATTTGGAATGGTCGAACCGTTCCAAGTTGAGTTTCAAAGTAACAGTTACTAAATCCATTCCGCATTCCGTGCCAAAATAGTAACGAAAAATCGTTGTAACTCAATTTGGAACACTATATTAGATTTAAGAACGTTCACAACCAAACTGTTCCTATATATGTTGCAATATATGTCCCAGAAGTGATAGTTTGAAAATGTATTCCAAAATGAGGTACAATTTGGAACAATTTTTGTACATTCTTAATAAAATATGCCAAAACCCGTTCCAAAATATTAGTTTTATTTAAGAAACAATGTGTTTCTAAAACTTTTTTAAATGCTGGTACAAATTGGAACGATTCTTTTAAATTATTTTCTGGGTGTTACTGAGTTCGTTCCATCTGATCATCAATGGCTATATTTCAACGGTCTAACTTACCATTCCAAAAATCGTCCCAATTACTGTCCAAAAAATATGAATTAACGGCTACTTTGTAATGGCTAGATATGTGTTCTTATCGCCGTTCCAAAGAGCGTTGCAATTTTTTTTATATAAATGTGTTCCTCCGTTTAATCTCACTATCTTCTTCCATTCTCCTTATTTTCTCTCTATTTTCTTAATTTCTCTCAAATTTTTTTTATATTCTCACTGTTCTACTAATATTTTTGTACTCTTTTTCGTGAAGTCTGTTTGTAATTTTTTTTTTATATTTGGAGTTATTTTGATCAGGTAACAACTTTAACCCTTTATTTGTCAATTGAGTATATATTTATTGTAATTTGTCATAATTAATTAAATTTAATATTATATAATATGTGTGTGTGTGCAGGACTAATTATCATGTTAAAACAGTTGAGGAGATGGATGTACGAGAAGAACCTTCCGAATAGGGAGGGTTTTACTTTGGAATTTCAGGATGGTGTTGCTACATTTATAAAATGGGCGAACACTCAATATCAATATATGGACGATGAGAAAATTAAGTGTCCTTTTTGGAAGTGCAAAAATAAAATTTTCAAAACCAAGAACGAGGTAATTTCGACTTGTTTATGAAAGATTTTATGCCGAAATATTATAATTGGACTGCTCATGACGAGGGGAGGGTGTAGGAATATTTTGAGGCCGTCCCGGCGGCCTCATTGCGTGAGGAGCAAACTCCCGTTTCTCATGTTATGCAGGGGACGAGTACGCCTTGGGGTGATGCGGTACAAATGGATTAGGTGCAGAGGATGATTTTTTATACTGCTGGGCCGGCTGTCTGGCCTTCTAATTATAACCATGATGGTGTGCCTGATGATGGTATGAGGTTGTGTCTTACTGATGCAGGGCCTAGTTCATATTACGGCGGTGGCCCCTAAGATTATATATATGGGCTAGCAGATCGATTTCACAATGTAGTACATGCTACCGAGCAGTCCTTGTGGAATGGTTGCAGCCAATTTTGATTGAGGACTATAGTTGAGTTGGTGAATATCAAAGCCGAGGGTCATATTTCATAACATATATATGATTGAATATCGCAGTGGGCGGATCATATATTGCCGCGCGACCACACCCTGCCCCAGGATTATTATAGTACAAGAAAATTGATAAGAAACTTGGGCTTACTTGTTGAGAAGATTGATGCATGTAAGAATGGTTGTATGTTGTACTGGAAGGATGATATTGATTTGGACTACAACAAATTTTGTAGGTACAAACCGACTAGAGAAAAAAATAATAACATATCGTAAAAGTTCAAAATAATAATGATGTGAGTTACTATACACATATCTACTTGTGTATTAAATATATATATTAAACAACTAAACGTCAATAAAATTGTTGAAGATGCATGTTAGTTTAATTAAATACAAATTCAATGAAAACTGCGATAGACAACAAATAAAAATAAAAATCAAAGCTCTACGTCAAAATTAAAATAAAAAATTCAATGTATGTGTTAGTATTATATTATATAATAGAGATGGAGACTAAAACTTATAAATTAGAATGATAAGATTACATCACAAAGAAAATTTATAACAACAAATTATCTAAAAATAAAACTTTTATGAATGAACACACCAAAATAAAAAGAAAGTGACATAGGTATTATTAAAAGGCAAAATAAATGAAAACTATAAATGTAAACAAAATTAAACGAGGTTTTATTTTATTTTATTCTATTTTTTAAAAAATTAAGTGGATTATGATTCACTGGTTCAACCGTTGGGTCAATTATAGTCGAACCAGTGATGTCATATTTATATCATAAATAATTATTAATATTTAAAAAATAAAAAATAAAAATAATATTAATATTTTCAAACAACCTATCTTTTATAAAAAATCGTTGTTTTTCTTTGACATTAATAGTCCAATAGTATTTAGAATATAATAAAATTAAATTAAAAACAAGCCTACAAAGCTCAAATATAAGAAATATTATTATGTATTTCCAAATTTAACAAAAAATCAGACACACTAAATTATCAGAGATAATTTAACAGGAATAGCAAAACTTAACTGAGAAGAGAAATCGAGATTTTATATTTAAAAATAACATAAAATAGTTAAACTTAATAAGGCACTTAAAAGAAAGAATACACATTTTAGAAGAGAAATCAAAGATTTATCATGTATTTACGCTTGATTGGTTCAATCACCCAGTACCGGATCGTACGGTTCATTGGTTGAACCACAATGGTCAAACAATTTTCATGAAAAACATGGTTTTTTGGCTCCTCCCATTTTCTAGTTCTTGCCAAAAAGAAGGTTTAGTGCTTTCTGAGAAGAAAGCTACTATTTTTTTCAATAAAATTTAATTCTTAGGAGTTCTTATTGACGACACAGGAATTGAGTTACATGATCATATTATGGAAAAAATTCGCAATTGAGTTGTTAATTTTGCAGGCATCTTCATAAAGGATCTTGAAAGATATAGGAAGGATTTTTGACCACTTGAAGGAAATAGAAAGTTCAAAGTGGAAATGGAAAGAAATCTCCACGAAAAGGGTTCGTGAGTTGAAATAGATTTGCACCTGTGAAAGCTTGCTATACCATAAGACCAGGACGAATTGGTGGTCTACTCAGACGCCAATGACTATAACTGGGCAGAGGTTCTCATGAAAAAGACAACTACAGGAGAATAACCTTATAGATATATAGGAGGGTTGATCTCAAAATAACAAGCCAAAGTCTGGCACATTAATGAGAATGAATTCTTTGCGGTTTGTAAGACTTTTAAGAAATAACCTTTATTTTACTAGCCCAAGAATTCATTTTAAAAGTTGATAATACAAATGTTAAGATTTTCTTAAAAATTAAATTAGAATCTAAAATAGATAAAGCTCGTATTATCAGATGACAAGCTAAATGTCAATATAATTATTATAATATTGTTGTTATAGAATCTCATGAGAATGTTCTTGCAGATTTCCTAACAAGAGATGGAGGCATCTGAAGTAAACTCCGTCTGTTGAGACTCAGGCACCTCCGGAAAAACCTCGAGGAGCTTGAGAAGAAGTTCTGACAGACAGCGGTAAATGCCCAAGTTGCAGGACAAATTTAAAGAGCTTATCTAGACATTGTCCAGGTCGTCATGAGAAGTTCCTTATTAGCATGCACTTAGCTATGGAATGACTACGAGAACTAAATCAGAAGACATCACCCTCAAGGATGACTTATGAGTCGAGGGAGCATGACCCTAAATATGCCCTTAGTGTGTAGAGCTCTAAACCTGTAACATAGGATTCAAATATCGATTACACAAAGCCATCATCAGACTCTGGTGAAACGTCAATAATTGAGTCATAGGAAGTGCAAATTTATGATGTTTCAAGTCAACCCAACAACTCTGGTATTAAAGAGGGAGAGATTAGTCTTAGGCCGATGACAAACACTTATAAGGTTAATATTAATGAATTGATATCTTCTTTTGCTTGGCAGGATTATCAGCATGTAGGAAAAATTAATTTCTCGCAAGGGAATAAATCTTGGCAAGACCATCATCGAAACATTCGAAAACTATAATAGGGTCTATATGTTAGAGAGGTCCAAGCTAGATCACGTCAAAAACTGGTATGGTTTTGGAGGTCTAGCTTCAGTTCATACTATATCACCCTGTTTATTAGGAAATTTCAAAACTTCAAGAGTGGAATAACCCCCACTCAAAGAGAGGAGAGACTCCAGAAATAAAATCCATATTAGTAGCTCCAAAGACTGCAGAAAAAGGTATCATCTAGCATTTCATTTTATGAAGTTGCAGAGGCGGGACATGGTAGCTCTCAGCCAAAGAAAAGTTGCCTCTGGAGAAGCTCCACTGATGTCCGCCATAAGTGAAGATGACATTTCCACCAGCAGAGCTCAGGGATTATGGATCTGTCTCACCGAGATGGACAAAGTCAAGTATCTGTTTAAAATATTTTCAAATAAATTAAATGAATCATTCCTATTAAATTCCATGACAGGAAAAAGCCCCAAATTTGCTGAGAGCTGCAGGTTGGGCAATGGGAAAATAAGTTGCCAGCATTTGGGTCTACAAAGATTAAAACATGCAACATGCTGCATGTTGGGTAATAACATAACCATGTCTGCCCTTGCCGTGAAAAATAAGAAAAACCCCCGTTTGGGGCTAAAATTCGGGTTACCCAACAGAAACATGAGTCGAAATTGGACAAAGGTAAAAGAAAAAATATTTACGAGACAAAGTAAAATCCAAAAGATGTAAAAATTCAAGAGTGGGACTGTTGGCAGAAGATAACAAAGGCCAACAATTAGAAAATTGGAAATCCAGCTAGCAACCAAGTGGTCGACAAGCTATCACGGCCAACAGCTGGAAAGGATAAGAAGATGACAAACGCAATGACATCATTTAGAAAAGACGAGAAGATGACAAACACAGTGACTTCATCAAAAATCAAGTTTGAAGCCCGTGTTTGGAGTCTGCGGACGACAATAAATAAAGGAGTAATTAAGCAGATGGTGATCATCAGAAAACTTCTCCAACTCTTTAAAATATAATATTTCGAGTTCAAAGTCTTTGTATTTATAAATTTCTTAGTTTATGGGTAAGTCAAGACCTCTATCATATAAGAGGCTAAATAGTTGTCTTCTCCAACGCAGGATGTTATATCTATGTAATATTTCATATATTATTCAATAAAAGTGACACTTCTGTTCAACTTGTTTTTCAAAATTCTATTAAGTCCTTATATTGGAGTGCCTTTTACACCCTAAGGTAGGAAACAAAATAGGGTCGTGTTGTTTATTGTTGAAGGAGCCAAGTGCCTACGAACCATCTGCACAGATAGTGTGGTTGGAGGAAATTCATAAAATCGAAGACTTGAAATACCCGAAAACAAGGTGGTCAGAACAACATATGAATTTATGAGGGATTAATTTATTTCGAAAGCATGTTACTATTTTGTCCTAAAAAAACACTTCATTAGTAAAAAGAGTTGGTGGTGCTTAAAAGCAACTCAATTTTCTTTTTGAAACTAATGTAAGAACTTTTGAAAAACCCATACTAGGCTAAAATGCATAAGAACTCTCATTTGTTTTAAAAACTCAGATAAAACTCCTTTTTGTCTTAAAAATAGGCTAAAAATTCCACTGTGTTTCTTAAACGTAGCTCAATTGCCTTTCTCTGTTAAATTTAACTAATGGCGCTAATTTTTTTTATAAAATGACCATTATAGCCTTACTTAATATATATTATTTCTTCTTTTAATGATCATTGGATCTTCTTTGATAAAAAAATGATTATTAGATATGATCAATTAATCTCAACTGTTAGATTTAAAAAAAATGAAAGGTCCAGATTCAACAAATTGTATAACTTATATTACATATAAATAATTTAAAATTAATATATATATATATATATAAACTGACTACCCCACCCCACCCCACCCCAACGGGCAGTGCAAATCTTCACATTGTCTTCGAAAATGTATATTATTATTATTATTATTATATATATATAAACTGACTACCCCACCCCACCCCACCCGCTTGAGCAGTCGTAGCTTGAGCCCAGTCTCTTCGGTTGACGAAAACTAAAATTGAAAGTATGAAAAAGTTATCCTGAAGAGAGGACTCGAATGGTACCACTGATGGTCGGAAACTGGCTGGGAAAGGAGGCGAAAAATGCATTTTAGCATTAATTTTAATTAACTTAATTATTAATTATAGTTAGTCTTATTTTTTTAATTAACTTAATTATTAGATATTTAATTATAATTTTGTTTGATATTTAATACAATTATGTCTAAGAATAAAATACTGGGGATAAAATGTATTTTAGCCTATTTTCTATCATCACAATGAGTGAAACACTTAAAACATTTCATTTATAAATTCCACAGGAAAAACCTCATAATTCCACCTTGATACAGAAATCTTGGACTGTTTAATATCTGTTGTGATAGCACAATTAATGATAAGCAGCAATTTGATTTCAAAATTTCCTCTTATTTTCACCTTTATTGATTCTTTTTTTAAAGTTGAGATATAAAATTTTGTATGAACACGAATATATAAAATCACGATAAATTATGCATAGAAGGATATCAAAAATATGATATTTATTTAGATTAGAAAATAGTATAATAATAATAAAATTTGTATGGGAAAAAATTACTTCATGAAATATATGGTAAAATTATACTTTTAATTTTGACAGATCAAGTTTTTGTCCTTTTTCTTTTTGAATTAATTATGAGTAAAACAAACTAACGCTGCGTATGGCTTCTGGACCACTAAAAATTTATTAATATCTTCTTGGAATAAAACAAGAGATATTAATAAATGTGGAAGGATAAATGTATAAGTATCATAAGAATATTAATACCTTTAATTAAATTGAAGAGAAAAATACCTCAGGCCTGCATCAGAAAATATTCAAAGATGTTTAATATGATTTTTCATATTCTTAGATGCAATCAATATGGCGTCAATGTAGACAATATGAATTCAAAATAATCTTTAACAAGATTATCCATTTTTCTTTGGAATATCATGGGTGCATTTGCTAAATCTATTGTAAGCACATTCCAGATTTTGTCCCTGTGGTGTGGAGAATGTAGTTAATTTCCTTGATTCACTCTCCATCTTAATCTGATAAAAGCCAAATTTGCAGTCGAATTTAAAAAATACTTTTGCTCCTTTAATGCAATCAATTAGGTGTTCTCTACTAGGAATGTAATAACCATCAAACTCTAATATTTTATTAATACATTAATAGTTAATTACCAACTTGGGTTTACCTCTCTTTATCTCACGATGGTTCCTAACCAGAAATTCAGGGCTACTGTAGGTAGAGATTCCAAGCTTGATGAGTTCAAGACTTATATGCTTTTTGATGATCATCTATATGTCCTTCTTATCCTCCATGTTCATTTGGATAGGTTTGTATCGGGCGTACTCCTTGTATAAGCTATCGCTATCGATGAGTCCCTGTTGCATGAAAGACAAAAGAACCTTACTAAATTTCCTCTTATCCTGTATTTTTGGATGAGTTAATCTGGCATCGAAATCACCACGTTTGCTGAGAAAATGTATAGGCATTATCCTATTAAATGCCTTTTTTCTTTGCAACACCTGCATCTCACTACTACAGTTAGTAGTGAAAATTAATAGATTCGTTCGATTGTCCTGGATATATCTAGCAAATGTTTGAATGAAATTGTTATCTAGCAAAATATCGACATTTGTATCATGAAATTAAATGGGAGGTATTTTTACCCTAAACCCAGATGATCCAAATCATGATCTCGTATTCCCTTATTGAGTATTAGGATTTTTTGTGAAAAATTATTTCCTGCAATAACGGGTATGGTCTCCTTTGCTTCTTTAGGGAAAACTCTAGGTTTTGCAGTGCAAATCCCTTATCCTGAATCAATATTAGTTGTAAAATACTCTGTCTTATATTGATCATACAACATACCAACAGATAGGTATATAGAGAAAGAGATTGTCACTCAATCCTTATGGTAACACCATCAAGATTAAAATCATGTTGTTACCTTTTCTTCCCCATGGTTTATGATTTTCGAGAAAACTTAACCCCAAAGTCATACTCTCATTTTCTCATCCTACAACACCTGCAACAAGAACTTCATGGCCTGCTATTTCTAACATACCTTCATATCTACCCACACCAGGTTACTGCAAATGATATATGTCATCACAAGGGGAAAAGCTTTCTTTCATAGTGATGTCAAATATAACTTGTATTTCTTTCCATCCTTCGCGGCATCTAAGTTTTACGTTATCCACCCTAATCACTTGAGGAGCTAAAACTTTTAATAATTCTCTCTTTTCCTTTGTAGCCTATGATCTTATCTTTCAAAAAGTTTATTCTACTACTAAACTTAATCGTTGAGCTATGTGTTCGATCTAAAACTGGGTGATCTTTTATAACAATGTCGACACCACCTTTCTAGGTATCCTAATCGGATCTGGTGTCATAACCTTAATAATTTTTTTAAAAATTCTAGGAATTTCAATATACTCTTTTTTAAGAAACAAATCTGAATTATGTGTATCAGAAATGGCATAAGCTAATCTATAAGTTGTAGAGTATAGTCTATTACCTTCTCTCAGTAGATCTTTCCTTTTAAAATCTTAATGAAGGATTAAGACTCTATTGAAATCTTGGTCTGCTAGCTTGTATGCAAACCTAGAATGAATGTCGAACATCAATTTTTCTACATACATATTACCTATCATTGTTCCAAGACAGTCATCTCTTATGTTATTGATTCTTCTGTCGATTATAGATAAACATATTTCTGAATCAATTTCTTCCTTAAGAGTTGTTTTTATTACTACTTTAATAGTTCCTATGTGGATCCATTTCATAGTAACAGCTACTTCTTCTCTAAGCTTACTTAATTCTTCAAAAAAAATTTCTTTAGGAATTAGTTGCATTTCAATCACATTACCAATAAGTTCCATAGATATAACAAACTCACATGAACTTACTTTGTTGATTATGTGATGCTTCCTTTGGTTCATACCTATGGTTCAGAACTTTCCCAATTCCTCAAATCCTAAATTCATTATATAGGCTGAGGTTGGAATTTTGTCGCATGATTTTTTTTTAATGGGATAAAAAAGAGCTATGCTCTCATATAAAGTTATATATCTAAACCAAAAAAAAAAAAAAACATAATAATGAGAGTCTCTTTCGGCTTGACTGAGTCAATATGCTGCGTGTACCAATAATTATTAAGTCAAGTATATGATTTAGAATTAATTTCACATTAAAAATCTTTTGTAATATGAAATTAATTATGAAAGCAATTTAAAAAACAAACCTGATAGTGAGAGGTCTTTTATGACTTGACATAGGGCATTTATAATTTTTTCAACGATGGGAAGTTGATCACTTACTTTTTTGCATCTAGTTATTAAAATATTTTTTTTTCTTGAAAAATACTTGATTACTTTTATTATTTCATTTTAACTTAAACTGATAGCAAATTCAATCAAGAAATAGCTTTAAATTCTAGTCACTTTTTAATTCTTTTATGAACTAAGTGGATAGTATTTTTATAATTTTTTCATCTATTCCGTCCGATTTTTTTTACACACTTTGAATTTTAAAAAAAATAAAAAATACAACAAGGCAAAGTGAACAAGTTCATACAGATATTTATAAATTTTCAAATAACGATGTAATATTCGTAACTGTACCAAATGTTAGGAGAGTTGATTGTAATTTACCCTTGATATTAAATGTATTATTTGTTGTAATTGCAATTAGCCATCATTTTACAAGGAAGGAATAAATATCTTACAAATGTCTATATCCAATTTCGTATATGCAGTCTTTTTGCAAGAAAAGAAACATTAGAGCCACAAATAATGATTTAGAGCATTAATAGAAACCACCCTTTTTTCAAAATAATGATTTATGGCATTTTGGTTGATTACTGCTAATCACTTACCTTGATTTTAACATAAAAATTCAGTAATCTAGGAAAATATACTCAGGAACAATCTCGTTTTTTATTCATTGCATGAATATCATACATAGCATTTACGGCTATTTTCCTTACTCTGTTGTATAGTTTCAGCAATGGCGTCTTCTATTTGTTCTTCCTCTGTGTCCTTTTCTCCTGTTTTTGGCGTTATATATCTTTTGAAAAGCTTGCTCAGTCTGATCATTGAACTTGTGTCTGAAGCTTTGACTAAAGAAAAGCAGCCAGAGAATGCTTCCTAAGCCAACAACATACCCAAGTGCAACAGATACATAATCCCAATTGATGGCCTCGTCCTCTTGATGTGGATCAGGTGGTGACACGTTGTCTTCTTCCCCTACATGCCTGCAACTTATGTTGAGAGGGAAACCACATAGCCCTATGTTTCCTTGGAAGGAATCTGTTGAAAATGTTTGAAACTGAGGGCCACTTGGGATTGGCCCGATCAACTGATTGTGGGATAGATTCAAGACTGCAAGGAATGTGAGGCGTGTAAGCTCTCTTGGTATTTCCCCTGTTAGCTGGTTGGTTGAGAGGTCGACTGACTCAATATACGTCAACTTACTGAGTGATTTTGGAATTGTTCCTACGAAAGTATTGTGGGATAAGTTGAGAATGTGAAGAGATCTAAGATCACCGATTCCATCTGGTATCTCCCCTTCGAAATTATTGCAAGAGAAATCAATGGCTGTAAAGATTGTGAAAATCTTCACCAACTCCAGTTCCACTCCTTTGACGATTACTTTCACTGTGCCTTGGTAGTATCCCTCAACATATGCCAATTGTCTGTTATAGTGAATGTAGTCACTTCCCAGGCGTCCATCCTTTTCTAGCATCATTCCCGAAAAGATCTTTGTGTACAGATAACCAGTGAAATTGTTAGAAGCTATATCAATGATTTGGAGATTTGTCCACCTTCTGCTACATCTCACTTGTCCATGGAATTTGTTGGAGCGCAAGACGAGGACACGCAAGCTAGATGGCAGCATGCATGGGAAACCATCATCGATGTTGTTGTTTCCGACATCCAAGATCTGTAATAATTTGCAATTGGCCAGGGACACTGGGAGCCTCCCTTCTAAATAGTTCTGACTCATATCCAAAATTTCTAGATTACAATTGACAGAAAATGTATTCGGTATATGGCCACTGATGTTGTTCCCCCCAAGTTTCAACACCGCAAGTTGCTCAACTTTTTCCACCAAACAAGGCGGTATGCTCCCGCTCAATTTATTGGAGGACAAGTCAAGAACTTCAAGTTCAGTAGCATTGCAAAATGATGTCGGAATAGCTTCACTTAGGCTATTGTTTGCAAGAGACAAGTAACGGAGATTGGTAATGGAGTCTCCAATGTTAAGTGGAATGGACTTTTCAAATTTGTTATTGGAGTAATCTATATAGTTAGCATGTTGGGGTATAGGGGGCAACTCACCCTGGAGTAGGTTTGAGTGTAAGACCAGATGTATAAGTGAACTAGGAAAGTGGTATGGCTTCTGAAGACTAACCAACATATTCGAAGAAAGATCCAAAAATACAAGTGTCCCATTTCCAATTTCCCAGATCCAATTTGGTACTTCCCCAATTATACGATTGTTTGAGAGGTCCAACAACCCCAGACTATGTTGGTTTGTAAGATCAGGAAAATTATGTAGGTTGCAAGAAGCTAGGGATAACGAGAATAGCTGGGGAAACATTGACAAATTTGTATTAGTGATGCTTGTGTCAATAGATAAATTGTTGTACGAAAGGTCTAGCTCCACAAGATTATGTAGCCTTTGCAACTTTCCTAATTGAACTGTGCCATTGAAGAAGTTGTAAGAAAGTTTAAGAGTTTCAAGCCTTTCTAGTGTGAAAAATGACTTGGGAATTTGCCCTTCCAGTTTATTACGGCTTAAATCTAGCGCAACTATGTGAGGAAAATGTAAAGTTGAAAATTCATAGACTCGACCACTTAACTGGTTGTTGGAAAGTCTAAGTATTTGTAGTGAAGGAAGACCAAAGAGAGACTTGGGGATGCTCCCACTAAGTGAATTATCACTAAGGTCTACTAGTTGAAGGTTCTTGGACATGTAAAATGATGGGATTGAACCGGTGAAGAAGTTCCAGGATAAGTCCACATAAATTAGCCCAGTTAGGGTAGAAATCGTGGATGGAATAGGTCCAGTGAAGCTGCAGTTGCGCATATCTATCACGGATAACATGCTAAGATTACCAATAGAATTTGGTAATGGGCCTGAGAAGTTAGTAAATAGAAGAAACATAGTCCTAAGAGATGCATTTCGATGAAATTGTGGTATGGAGCCAGTGAGTAACTGATTGAAGGATAAATCAAGATTCTCTAGGGTAGGTAATTGGAAGATAATATTAGGGAATGAACCTCTTAAATCACATCCACTGAGAGACAAGGTAGTCAGATGTGAGAAGTTAGCGAAGAAATTAAGAACTGCTGACGACATCTGCACGCTATCGAGATAAAGCCCTCTTAGCCTGGTTAGATTCTGAAGAAGCATCTTCAAATTCGGATTCTCAATTTCTAGACCGTTATATGAGAGATCGAGAGTGACCAATCTCCTCATTAGTGAAACTTCAATTGGAACCTGTCCACCAAAACCAGCACCTGATAAACTCAAATGCGTCAAATGTTTAAGGTTGAGAATTCCACCTGGAATCTGACCTCTAAAGTAATTCTCAGCCAAGTTTAGCTTCTCTAGGTACCCAAGGGCAGAAAGACTTGAAGTATTATGAATCCCTCCCGAAATTCCCTCCCCATCGAGCTTCAAACTGATCACACGCCCGGCACCATCACATTCCACACCGTCCCAGTTGCAACAATCTTGAGTCTGATTCCAAAGCACCAGTTTTCGTGATCGAGTGCTATTGAATATAAGATCATTCCTCAGTTGAAGCAACAAACTTCTCTGATCCTGCAGGCATTGGCTGTAAGCATTTTGAAGAAAATAATTAGTTATGCAAAATATTGAAAGTATGCAGATGAAGCAGAAGAAACATTGAGAATACAAAGAAATTCCCATAGTGAAGGAGGCTGCACCAATATGAGTCAGTGGCAGGTGACTTTAAATTAACTTCCATTTTTCTTACACGCCGACGACTTTCAAAGTCTTTGTATGGCATTCTTTCATGCTAATCACATACCTTGACTGAACTTGGGACCAATAATTAAGTCAAGTCAATATTCTTCATCTACCCATTTTCTTAACCTTTTTACACTCCATTTTGATTTAGAGATTTCGGACCATTGAATATCAGTCATCACGCACAATTGAAAGGTACTTATTTATTAATATATAGGATTCAATAATTTATATTTTATGAGAAAATTATAATAGGCTATACGAAAGAATTAAAAAAATATAAGTATTTTAAAGTATTCATACTTTTACAATATAAAAATTAAGTAACAAATATTTTAAAAAATCTTTTAAAATATGAAATATACTAATTAAAATAAAATTTATGGATTTTTTTGTGAAAAAAATAATTATTAGTCACAAACAATAAGTAAACTAAATAGTAAAAGATAGTATCTTTTTAATACGTAGCACCAAAACAATCATCAATTAAGTTTATTTTTAACGTGATTGTTCTCCAAACATTATCCAATTTAACTTTTATCTGCATTTTGTTTCTTTTTACAGATCCTATCCTCTTGAAGTTTGTTTTTGTTTAACAAATAAATCTCTCTGTTAGTTAAAATTCATCAAATTTTTTTATATTAATTTGGATTAATGAAGGATTAGACGGGAACAAACCTTAATGATGCTGTGTATTGAATGAATAGATTTAAACGAAGAAATTTAAATAATTCCATACTAAATGATTTAAAATTAATTAATATTTTATAAAATAGGTTCCAAATAAAAAAAATTAAAATCTTTTATAATATGAAATTAATTATGTCAGGAATTTAAAAAACAAACCTGATAATGAGAGTCTTTTATGGCTTGACTTAGGTTGGGACCAATTAAGTCAAGTCAATATGTTTCATGTGCCCATTTTCTTACCCTTCTAACACTCCATCTTGATTAAGATTTTAGAGATTTTGGACTATCGAATATTAGTCTTCATAACACAATTGACAAGTAACAATAAATTAATTTGAGTACTTATTTTTCTTTTTCTTCTTTCACTTCTTTTTTTTTTTTAAGTTTAATTGGGTAAATTGCAACGTGCTCATCTAAAATTTGTTATAATTATAAATAAAATAATTATTTAAAAAATTACAAATACCTTCCTAAAATTAATGACAACCCAATAATACTCCCTACAATGGCTAACAAATATCTGGAGTTTTAGAATGGTGTTGCGATATATATAGAATGAGCGAAGTCTCAACATCCATATATGGCTGGTGAGAAAATTAAGTGTCATTGTCGGAAGTGCAAAAATTAAGTTTTCAAAACCACGGGCGAGGTGAATTTTGATCTGTTTATGAAAGGTTTATGCCAGAATATTATAATTGGACTTCTCATAGCGTGGAGAGAGTGCTGGAGTATTTTGAGGCCCACGACGGCTCCGTTGCGGGAGGAGCAAACTCCCGTTTCTCATATTATGCAGGGGACGAGTACGCCTTGGGGTGATGCGGCACAGATGGATTGGGCGCAAAGGATGATTTTTTTATGCCGTCAGACCGGTTTAACTATAACCAGGATGGTGTGCCTTATGATGATACGAGGTCGTGTCTACTGATGCAGGGCCTAGTTTATATTATGGTGGAAGCCCCTACGATTATGTATTTGGGCTAGCAGATCGGTTTCACGATGTAGTGCATGCTACCGAGTAGCCGTTGTGGAACAGCTGCACCCAATCTCAATTGGGGACAGTAGCTGAGTTGGTGAATATCAAAGTCGAGGGCAATATTTCTTAGCATATATATGATCAAATGTCACAGTGGGCTGATCATATACTGTTGCACGACCACACCCTACGGCAAGATTACTATAGTACGAAGAAATTGATAAGAGACTTGGGCTTACCTGTTGAGAAGATTGATGCATGTAAGAATTGTTGCATGTTGTACTAGAAGGACGACACTGATTTATACTACTACAAATTTAGTGAAGAAGCTAGATACAAGCCGACTAGGGAGCGAAATTATAACTTTTTGTAAAAGTTCAAAATAATAATGATGTGAGCTACTGTACACATATCTGCGTGTGTATTAAAAAAATATATTAAACAACTAAAAGTCGATAATTAAGATTGTTGAAAATGCATGTTATTAATTAAATACAAATTCAATGAGAACTGCGATAGACAACAAAAATAAAAATAAAAATCAAAGCTCTATGTCAAAATTAAAAGAAAAAACTCAACTTATGTGTGAGTCTTATATTATATAATAGAGACGGAGACTAAAACTTATAAATTTGAAACTGCGTGGTAAGATTACATCACAAAGAAAAGTTATAACAACAAATTATCTAAAAATAAAACTTTTATGAATGAACACACCAAAAATAAAAAGAAAGTGACATAGGTATTATTAAAAGACAAAATAAATGAAAACTAGAAATGTAAACAAAATTAAGTAAGGTTTTATTTTATTTTATTTTTTGAAAAATTGAGTGAGTTTCGGGTTAGTGGTTCAACCGTTAGGTCAACTGTAATTGAACCAGTGATGTCATATTTATATCATAAATAATTATTAATATTTAAAAATTAATAATAAATAATATTAATATACTCAACAACCTATCTTTTAAAAAAAAAATATTGTTTTTCTTAGACATTAATAGTCCAATAGTATATAGAATATAATAAAATTAAATTAATAAACAAACTTACAAAGCTCAAATATAAGAAATATTAGAGATAAGTTAACAGAAATAGCTAAACTCAACTCAGAAGAGAAATCGAGATTTTATATTTAAAAATAACATAAAATAAATAAACTTAATAAGACACTTAAAAGAAATAATACAGATTTTAGAAGAGAAATTAAAGATGTATCATGCATTTACATTTGATTGTTGACCCGACTGATTCAGTCAACCCAGTACCGAATCGTACTATTTATGGTACATTTGATCGTACTAACCAAAAGATGGTCAAGATGATAGAAGGAAAACACAAAAAGAAAAATAAAAAAAAACTTCAAAATGATGGCGGCATTCAACACAAACTTTAATCTCTATTAATAAGGTTCTAAAATTTGAAACCCCTATTTAATATTCTAAAAATTGGGAGATAAATTAAAAAATATTTAATTGAGGCTATCAATTTTGATGTAAAATAATAGAAATCTAATTAAAATCATAATTTTAAGGCATTCTATTTTTTTTTAATCACGGAATAACTAATAAGAACTAATCAAAAACTAACTATTGATGGCCTAAATTAACTACAATTATGTATTAATAAAATGCACTTATTTACTTATTGTATTCATCATTAAAAAAATATAATTTTCCAAATTTGAAGCAACCAACAGATAGATATATATATATTTATCAATAATTAAAAAGAAATTAAGTGAACAATTTATTCTAATTTATTCTTTTAATTTAAATAATTAAGTGAACAATATTATTTATATTAGTTATGTATAGTTTGTCTCTAATTTGAATTTAAGCAATTTATGTATAATTTTTCTTTTGATTAATGTAGAAATTAAAAGGCTTCTTAATGAAAGCAACACAGTTGTGGAAGGAAAGGAGAATATTCAGAAAGTGATCTTGGAGTACTTAAGCAATTGGGATGACAAACACGTGTAGAGAGATCCCTTGCTGTGAGATTTAACAATATGTAGTTATGGTGAGAATTGGGGGAGAATGAACAGAGAAATCAAATTGAAAACAGAAATTAATTTCCCTGACAGTCCAATTTCATTATCTCTTCCGGCGAATCTTGTCGTCGATTACTCTAGTTTCGTCGAACAGATTAAGGGCATAACATTTGGTGCCATAGGTATTATTAAAAGGCAAAATAAATGAAAACTATAAATATAAACAAAATTAAGTGAGGTTTTATTTTATTTTTTGAAAAATTAAGTGGGTTACGAGTCACTGGTTCAACCATTGGATCAACTGTAGTCGAACTAGTGACGTCATATTTATATCATAAATAATTATTAATATTTAAAAAATAATAAATAATAAATAATATTAATATACTCAACAACCAATCTTTAAAAAAAATTGGTTGTTTTTCTTTGACATTAATAGTCCGATAGTATTTAGAATATAATAAAATTAAATTAAAAACAAACTTAAAAAGCTCAAATATAAGAAAGATTATTATGTATTTTCTAACATACCTTCATATCTACCCACACCAGGTTGCAGCAAATGATATAAGTCATCACAAGGGAAAAAGCTTTTTTTCATAGTGATGTCAAATATAACTTGTATTTCTTTCCATCCTTCGCGGCATCTAAGTTTTACGTTATCCACCCTAATCTCTTGAGGAACTAAAACTTTTAATAACTCTCTCTCCTTTCCTTTGTAGCATATGATCTTATCTTTCAAAAAGTTTATTCTACTACTAAACTTAGTCGTAGAGCTATGTGTTCGATCTAAAACTAAGTGATTTTTTAGAACAATGTCGACACCACCTTTCTAGGTATCCTAACCGGATCTGGTGTCATAACCTTAACAAATTTCTTGAAAATTTTAGGAATCTGAATATACTCTTTTTTAAGAAAAAAATCTGAATTATGTGTATCAGAAATGGCGTAAGCTATTGTATGAGTTGTAGAATATAGTCTATTACCTTCTTTCAGTAGATCTTTCCTTTTAAAATCTTAATGAAGGATTAAGACTCTATTGAAATCTTGGTCTGCTAGCTTGTATGCAATCCTAGAATGAATGTCGAACATTAATTTTTCTACATACATATTACCTATCATTGTTCCAAGACAGTCATCTCTTACATTATTGATTCTTATGTCGATTATAGATAAATGTATTTTTGAATCAATTTCTTCCTTAAGAGTTGTTTTTATTACTACTTTAATAGTTCCTATGTGGATCCATTTCATAGTAACAGCTACTTCTTCTCTAAGCTTACTTAATTCTTCAAGAATTTTTTCTTTAGAAATTTGTTGCATTTCAATCACATTACCAGTAAGTTTCATAGATATAACAAACTCACCTGAACTTACTTTGTAGATTATGTGATGCTTCATTTGGTTCATACCTATGTGGTTCAGAACTTTCCCAATTCCTCCAATCCTAAATCCATTATATAGGCTGAGGTTGGAGTCTTGTCGCATGATTCTTTCCATAGTTTTGTTTGAAACTGTCACATGGCCTCGGCCGTTAACTTGGGATCAAAAAGACGTGTTTTATTTTATGGTTCCAAAAG